>NW_008751748.1:298590-342772 GCF_000715545.1 Opisthorchis viverrini
TGATGGGCACACTCGAAATGGGTTAGGCCATGACACAACGGGTTGGCATATATATATATATATATATATATATATATAATATATATATTCAATGAAAAGGCAAACGAACGTCATGCCATGGTAGTTTAACATGGAATGAATGCACTCCAATCTTCAAATGTGAAAGTTTACCAATAAGGAAGAGCTTTTGTACTACGTCAGGGTCCTACTCAAGTTCTTGTGTGCAGCTGGACCGCTTGGACCTGACATGCACAGCCTAATACAAGGCTTTGAAGACAGATGAAACCTTACAAATGTTGTGCACTAGGCCCAGAAGAAAATGACTGCTTATGGGGCGTTAAGCACAAAGTTTACTTACATACGTGTGCAGGCGTGAAACACTGGGTGCTGTGGCTAGCATCCATGTGTCTCGCAGAGTGAATCGTGCGTCACGACCCAGTATCGCAGTTTAACGATGCTGGTCGAGTGCACAGTTTAACTGAGGTCAAATTTTCACATCTGTACAGAAAGGAACAGCTCACCAGTGAGGTCCAGTCAGCCGAGCAGACAATGAGAAGCTACGTGTCTAAGGACAAAACAGACTTGGTCGATAAACGGTAGAAAATGGAAAGAGTTCGCTTGTCGAACACAACAATCAACAGTGACCTGAATGATGAGAACCATCAAAATAATGCTTACTAATAAAAAAATGACTAAAGCACAGGCCTAAGAAAGGGGTTACCGATTCGGTTTCATTCCTAAGAAATCAAGAGAGGCGACTAATAAAAAGCGCAGCAAAGCACTTAGGAGTACTACATCTCCGAAGTACTGCGCTGCAAAATGCTTTCAATGATGCCCAACCGAACAAGAACGTTGAGAAACTACAAACCAAACGGAGGGCAAATTTTTTAAATATTTGGTTACCGGATTGTCCAACATATTCTCTGGTACTCTGAAGTGATGTAAATTCCAGCGTTTTTTGAATTTATGCAACCAGCCGTTCGAGGCACGGAAGCCTTCGATACCCATCGAAACTGCTTCCTCACTAGCCCGACGTTGAAGTACTGGTCCGGAGAGGGGAAGGCCGGATGTTTGTGCCTCCCGAAGCCAGACAAACACTCGGCGATTGAGTTCTTCGTTACGTGAACTTCGGGATCGTTTACGCGTGGGACAGAAATAGGCGGCGGAAACAATCTCACCTCGGTTGCTCAGAATGGTGGAGAGTGTGGATGCGGGTATATCGAAAATGCGAGCAATGTCAGTTTTCTTTTGACCTTCATCAACCGCTTTGATGATACGTAGCTTAGTTTCTAGAGTCAGTTGCCTCCGTTTTCTATTAGGTTCCATCATCAAGTTAACAAAGGGCGGTGGCGCGTGTATTCGCTATCGGATGAACGAAGCTGTAGAACGAAACGATGAAAACCGGGCACAGGCACAAGCACGCAACCGAGGTTGCCACCATTAGATGAGCCAGATAAATACGGCTACACACTGGATTGCTGGCTTGCCTATATCGGCCTTACGCTTGTGGGAAAGCTGGCGATAATGTCAACCTGCCGCGTTCGGAGGTCACTAGACTAACACAACATGCCTCACAGACAGCGGAACGGCATACACGAACGCACAAACGGACAGAAAATCACGCACAGGAGAGGCGACGGAGACTGACTACGAATTTGATTCGTTTTCGGGGAGTTTGGACTATGCGCGGCAAGCCGAGAAGTGGGCGACAAGAGACCTCAGGTCTATGGGCAAAAGATGGATAAACAGACATACAGACAAAATGAAAGAACGAATGGAATACGCTATAGGGGAGTGCGCACTTCATGCACGAGAGTTTCCCACCCAATCAACACAGAGTGGGATTAATGGTCAGTTGAGGTTTGCCAGGCGCACGCTGACGGGCTCAAGTTTATGCGAATCGGCCGACTCGACTGAGTCACTCGGAGCCAAGACTGTCGTGTCAGGAGTCAACAGATCGAGGTTTGTGAGTGGCTGTTAAATGATAACACAGAGCGACGCCACAAAGAATAATGCACTTTTGGATTCATATCCACCTCTGACAATGGAAAGAGCTGTCTCTTCGTGTTTGCAAACGCATAGGTATGTATCATTTCCACGGTTGACGAACTTATCCTTCCAGTTAATGTTTGTTTCAGTGAAGTTGATTTCCAATAATGTGTCCTTCAGAACTCATGCTAAGCGTGCGAAACTGAAAATATCCGTGATGCGCACGCGAAAACGGACGAGACGGAAAAGGTCCGCATTATCTTCGAAAGTTATCCACAGCCACGTCTAGATATGTGATCCGAAACTTGACGTCTTCAAGATCGCCCGGCTCTTTTTCTTCCGGGTGACATACTGGATAACGCCGGCAAGAATAGCATAACACGCTAGCAGTAACAATTAAAATACACGGTAAAGTCCAAAATAAGCACTAATACATCTGCTGAGGTCTTGGATCACATATACGATCATCATTCCGCATTCTAATCGTGGCACCCCATATTGCACAGTTATGAAAAAATGCAACCTCAGAGACTACGTCTGCCTAATAGGTATGGAAAAACCGGTAGTGTGCTGTCGAAGAGCGTTCAACGACATGATGAATGTGTGCCGTCAAGAAAATATATTGCGATCCCTTCAATATCATTCCAACTAAAACATGAAGCTGTCCCGGTGCAGTGCACTCAAGTGAAGGACATCAGAAAACGAGAGGGAGTTTCACGACAAATGAGTGTATTTTATCAACTGCGTACAAGTTAGTGCTCAAGTGGAATCTAAGACTGATGCCCACTCGATGAGCTCTGAGATAACGAAATCCAGTGGTGTGCTATCGAAAAAAATCGACTGCCGACTGAATTACGGTCGTCCTTTCCACTCATTATCACCATCATCATCGACAGCATGACATCAGTGTTCAACACCGATGCTTCACTGCCGTACACTAGACTACTCTGACGGTGGACACTCTTTCGATAATTCATGAAGGGATATGAGTCTTGCAACTTAGATAGTGATAGTATTGAAATCGATTCCTTCAAATTTGCAGTGTCAGAAATTGTATTGTTTCCGGCCTGAGGGTGGGACAAAAAACCTTCCCAAGCATTCCTCTCTACCCTTAGCCATCTTTGTACCATACAGAAGTCAGTTTTTGCTACAGCACGCGAGTTCGTGGTTTCTAAACAGCGCATTGAACGGTTTGGTTTAGTGATTTGGGAGACAGATGCCTGTCCCGTGTAGCCAATCGCAATTGGAGGTTGTGTGGAAGTTACTGCAACACATTCTTTCGTTCCGGTTCAGTTCATTTCATCAGCAATAAACCACGTACCAAGGGTACGTTGCTTTCAGCTGCTATAGTCCCCGTCATCGCAAAATGCGAGAACTGGGGAGACAAGGCGGAGCATCGGAAGTCCGCACCGAACCAACCTAATCACTTGAAGAAACATAAAAATTGGGCAGCTACGCATTGCAGGCAACTGACTGACTGTATGACGAACATAAAAATTGGGCAGCATTGCAGGCAACTGACTGACTGTATGACCGAGACACGACTGCTAGTGTCATTAGCCATTGTTGGAATGAGTCCCGTGGTCCCCATCCGGGGAGGTGACAGTTATAGACCCCACTGAGTTCATTGGTTAGCCCCTCCATACTATGCTGCCAGGTCATACACTGTCTACCTCTCGGCTGCTTCCACTCAGCACAGGGTGGGCGAAAAAACCCTCTGGGGAAGATGTGCCAATGGGATGCGAAGCACGTGTCCTAACCTGCGCAACCTATGAAGCGTGAGCGGCTCACTCAGCGTCCCCTCTTTCTAAAACTATCTGGTGTGCCTCAGCACTGCTAATGCGGTATTTCCATCACATCCAACAAATAATTCGCTAATATCGACGGACAAACATCGATAAGTTTCGTACACAACTTGCACAGGCCACGTGTCTGGTCCACAAATCAGTATGGATTGCACCGAAGTAATGTATACCCAGCTCTTCATTGATGAACTGACGTCACTTCAACGCCATTGTTGTTGAAAGTTGTGAAAAGTTGTCTTGACGATTTCACTTTGAGGGTTTGTCTCGTCACCAGCCAGTTCATCACAATTTATACAACCACCCACATCAACTAGTTGGTCTTCTCCATCTGGGGAGGTGACAGTTGTAGACCTCACTGAGTTCATTGGTTAGCCCCTCCATACTATGCTGCCAGGTCATACACTGTCTACCTCTCGGCTGCTTCCACTCAGCACAGGGGGGGCGAAAAAACCCCCCGGGGAAGATGTGCCAATGGGATGCGAAGCACGCACGTGTCCTAGCGCAACCTATGAAGCGTGAGCGGCTCACTCAGCGTCCCCTCTTTCTAAAACTATCTGGTGTGCCTCAGCACTGCTAATGCGGTATTTCCATCACATCCAACAAATAATTCGCTAATATCGACGGACAAACATCGATAAGTTTCGTACACAACTTGCACAGGCCACGTGTCTGGTCCACAAATCAGTATGGATTGCACCGAAGTAATGTATACCCAGCTCTTCATTGATGAACTGACGTCACTTCAACGCCATTGTTGTTGAAAGTTGTGAAAAGTTGTCTTGACGATTTCACTTTGAGGGTTTGTCTCGTCACCAGCCAGTTCATCACAATTTATACAACTATCCACATCAACTAGTTGGTCTTCGAGCATGAGGTTTAGGTATGATCCCACCCAGTATTGTAGCAGCACTTTACACTTTGCAGGTGTGAAGCGAAATTACTTTATTTAAAATAACCCACATCGCCAAAGGATTTAAACCAAGGTAGGAATATCGTCTGCATAATTTGTGAGCGAATGCTTCGGGAGCATTTCAATCCCCGAGGTTTCAGGGCAGGCACAGAAGTCTCAAGCAGCACGTTAATAAGAAGGTCGAAAAGGAATGGTGAGAAGGCAACCTTGTCTTACACCAATGGATATGTTGAAGTCGGGTGAAAGCTTGCCGTATACTCTCGCACGCTCACGGGAGGGGGGGAACTTCGATCGCTAAACAATGCTAAGGTTTCTGACGATCGGCAGAGTCAAAAGCAGATTTCGGATCAGGGAAAGCAACCATCGCTTGACATTTGAAGGCAGTGCTGTTCAAGGTAAAGATATGGTCGATGAATCCTCGAACGGGGCAAAACCCAGCTTGATCCTCACAAGTTTGTCTCACCAATAATCTACCAGACAGCGCAGAGTAATTCCACAGAACACATCAGATGGTACAGCTATTAGGCTGAGAGCCTATCGTTTGTTTGTGGCCAAAATCATACTGTGAGGTAAGGTCGAGCACCAATCGATAAACACATCCACCCGATGTTCATATTCGGTAGTGCCTGGATAGGCAGGGTGCCGTAAACTCAACAGCTGCACTTGGACCTTGCACATTCAGACAGAAGTGCAGATACCTTGTATCGTTAAAGCTGATGGTTGGTTACGCGAACAAGTTTTGATATGACGACCTACAAACACTGGCCGGGAAGAAATTGGACCAGTTTGGTTATAAGATCCGCCTTCGCAGTTTGCTGTCCAGATGTAATGTAGTGCATCAGCGCGTTAGGAACTTGAACCCGCTCGTCTACAATTTCACGATTGGAAATGAGTAACCGGTATATTAGGTCAAAGATCCACCAGTTAGAAACACGGTCCAGTGCGCTGTTGGATGGTCCTTGTCCAAGTCAGCAAGACATTCCTAATTATGATAGAAACTTTAACGATAAGCAAATGGGGGCGTTAAAAATATCAATGAATGCGGGGTAGCTATGAAGTCTGAAGACCAATATCATCGCTAATTCTTGGGGTGCTAGTGAATTTCCACCTAACACCGCAGATGTGCACCGAGTGTTGGGACGGATACTTATGCAACCTTCTTGGTCAGATCACGCCAATAAGTTAGCTAGCAAAATCATTTAGACAAACGCCACACTGGATGAGACTATCGGGTGCACTATGTTCCAGGATTTTGCGCTCTGTGCGCATTAGCCGTGAGAAAGAGAAGCTTGAATACGATATTGTTGTTGCAAACCCCATGGACTGGAGCGTTTGAAATAGATCCCGAACGACGATAAAATGCATCAGTTTGTCCGGACGGAGAAGTGAAAAAAAGCTTACTCCAACGCACCCATGATATGGTTTGGTGCGTTCTACGCAGTATGGGTAGGATAATAGTGTACAAATAGTATAAATCCGGGATCTGACCCACTGCGATGTAGTGGTGCCTTCCTTTGGGTAATGTCCCTTCAACACACGCCTTCACTTCTGGATAATACCCACCTGACCAGTATACTGCAAGCCCTCTCTAGCCAATAAAGGCGACTCACCTCTGGTAATTTAACCGCTAATACCGGCTTCAGTCGCTCCGGAAGCAAACATTTGGCATGTCCACAGAAAAAAGAGTGAACGTATGAATTTTCCAATGTGTGTATGAGCATTGTGTGGTGGTCCCTTCAACACCCACGGGCATGGTTTCAATCTCCTACCAAGGGACACTTGCTGGTGCTGCCTCAATTTTTCCGCCCTCTGTCTTTGGCCGATAAACCACTAAATAGGTTGTGTGATAAGTGAAACGCGATAAGCAAACAGAAGTCCATTGACATACCGTTTATCTCTAAAGACTAATGAATCTTCCAACCATATGACGTCCCATTTACAACAATTAAGAGCCCGCTGTAGCAAGAATGAATATTCTTTATAGGTTTGTTCATTGTTGGTGACAGTGATGACAACGACGGAAACACTTTCAGTGCTGTTTGTCACTTAATTCTATGATACAGAAAGTGCAGGTGGGATGCAGCATGGAACGAACCAAAGTATCCGACCGTAAAGAGCCTACTTGAGACAATGTGAAGACTCCCTAATGTCATGTGGTCTTTGGAGAGGGAACAGAGAGAGTCTGACAAGGCAAGGCATCAAGTGCAGTGCTTTATAGGATCAGATAGTGACAAAAAGCCCAAGACAACGACGAAACGTATGCTTCCATACATAAGACCTAATCTGAGCTGGTAATCACCTCAGTGGCCTGTGTAAATACAGGACAAGACTTGAAGGCAGACCTCTCCCCCATGCACACCCTAACAACAAACAATAACTTTCAGTGGAAAATGGTGCAACACTCCTTGGGCCATTTGCCCAAGACAACGACGAAACTTATGCTTTCATACATAAGACCTAATCTGAGCTGGTGATCACCTCAGTGGCCTGTGTACATACAGGACAAGACTTGAAGGCAGACCTCTCCCCCATGCACACCCTAACAACAAACAATAACTTTCAGTGGAAAATGGTGCAACACTCACCTCGATCGTTTCGTTGAGCAGGACGGAAGCCGAACGATTATTTGTATGCATTCGATTGACATGATCAAGCAGCAGAATTCGGGAAGGAGATTTGACAAAGCAACCGGGGGCTGAGCAGTGTACGAGGGAACGGACAGAACGCCTAAGATGACTAGACCATAAGGAAAGGGTTGGGAATGATCGCAAGCAATGAGGGCATTTGAATGTGCTCTGATGTTGCGCCTCTGTGGGATGCTGGGCCAACCAGTGTGCCTCCAAAAGTGTGAATTGGTTCGTACAAAAGCGACTGGAACATTCAGGTTCAACAGGGCAAGCATAGATGCCACCAGTTCCCTGCCGGGGTAAGAAATGTTGCACCAGATGGGTT
Organism: Opisthorchis viverrini; assembly: GCF_000715545.1. NCBI lineage: Eukaryota > Metazoa > Platyhelminthes > Trematoda > Opisthorchiida > Opisthorchiidae > Opisthorchis > Opisthorchis viverrini. The sequence continues at coordinate 306,247 of NW_008751748.1, forward strand.
ACGAACCGATCAGAATAGACCTGCCATCCACAGTAAACGCATGAGAGTTGGGTTAGTTGAGCGTGTTGGTCAGATATATGGGCCTGGAAGTCTGAAACATCCGAGAAAGAGGTGGTCCGTTGTAAAGCTGAGTTCCGATCTGTACATGCGGAGCAAATGAAGCAGCCAGCAGAACGCTCGACGAGTTTGATGTATTTGCTGAGTAGCTGATGCACCAACCGTGGATTTGTGGTGGTGATCGGAGTGCTCTGTTGAATAGCTGCCCCAGGATGTCCACTCATAGACTCATTCGGAACATTGGTCGTTTCAGACTGAAGAAAAAAAGAAAGCTATATGTTCACAAAATGGAAAAGCGGGTCAAACTAACGCAAACAACTTAAAACTTGTCATTCAGGATGCCAATCACGCAGTCCATAAACACCAAACTGCGTGACGCGAATGAGTTACACTATACGTTATGTAAGTCCGAATTAGTCACACCGCTTAACCTCAACCCAAACACTTATCCGGAAGGTTGCAGCCTAGATTTCGCCTCGAGATGATTTCCGATGAGGATAAAACAGCTGTTCAAATGTTATTGGATTTTCACCGCGGGTCAACCCAAGTTTGTGGGATGAACTCCCAAGCGGAAATACAAATGAGATATGGGATGAGGCTCTGGCGAACCAACCGAAAGTAAAAGAATCCAAATAAGCGAGAGCTAGTAGTGTAGTGTTGAATACGGATTGTTTTCTAGACTCCAAGTTTCCATAGAAAGCAGTTGCCACCTATAAGCAACGCAACCATAGTTCAGTTGATCCAACAGGAAAATTAATGACGCAGAGGCTGAACCCTGCCTGTTCGATCGTTCAACATTGACTGCTCATCTCAAAGCTGGACGGCTCGGCGATCCGCTTGCCGAGGGATTGTACAAGCGGATAGTAATGTTATCGGGCGCCAACAAATGTGCAAATCAATGCAGAGAAAGCCAGTTTAGCTGACTCGTGGAGAGAACGATGATGATGAGTGCAATACACGTGAGGATATCATGCTGAGGCGCATGTGTGGGCATGCTTGCCTGTAAGGTCCGAAACTTGCCCTCACTTTTCGAAAACATACCGGGAGACTCTAATAATAATAGCAATAGTAATAATAATTAACATTAATAATAATAATAATATTAACAATAATAATCGTTCAGCTGCAACATTCTTTCGGTATCTAGCTGACATGCCACCCGAAGGGAGCACGAGGACTGAGATACTGTCAGGTTGCCTAAACCTTGACAGGAGCAGTCGAAGTGCTGAGGTTGGGCTCGAACCACGGACCTCCAGGGCAGATTCAAGTGTATACTTAAGCGGTTAGAGCAGACCAGATGAGCAGTGAGCTGAGGCAAACAAGACAGGTTTCTCGATTGATCGTGGGCACAGAGAAGAAACGAAATGACGAAAAAGTGAGTCATTCTGAATAATCGCGCTGACGGCATAGAGGAATAAGGTATAAAAAACGTAAGATAAAACGGCCACACAGAGCTCCGATTTTGAAGCGAAGCAAATGCGATTAGGACGTATTTCCATTACCTTTGAAAAAGATGTAAATTAAAAACTGGACTGGTACGTCAATAGGGACAGAGTCGGGTGGCTTATACAGTCCTGAACAATCTGAGTTTGGGACTTGAAAATATATTAAATGAATCATGACGCCATCAAGGTCCGTGGGCGAATGGGGTCAGCCCACCGATACAGGATGATCGAAGCAGCGTGGATGGATCTAAAGTTTCAGTCAAGAGATGGTTTGAACGAGGCATGCAAGCCAACAGGTGTCAACGAGCGACAGATAGGTAAGACGAAACTTAAGTGCGCATTTACGAACAGCCACTCCGCTTTTCTGTAGACGTGCGACTGCGTCAGACCGTCGTGCACATGGCCGTTCAAATGTTCAACTCATTCAGGATGCGAACGTGGACATTACCGATAGTTGTTCATTGATAGTTCAGGGTAGGTGACTTTGAGCGGACTAGAAGGCGACCTCACGCGACGTTTCGTGAACAAGATGGTTAGCGATATTCCAGATATCGCAGCATATTTCCATAAAGGAAAATACCCATAAGGTTGCTGAAAATCCTCACCAAGGAATGTGACTACCTGATGAACCCCAAGAAGGGCGATATATCGAATACCGTAGCAACTGAAGCATGAGGCAGCCTTTGTGCAACGCATTCAGTTGAAGAACATCATTAGACGGGAGATTCTGTTGAGCAGTTCGTGAAGAACAAATTGATATGCGAACCAGTGTATTTGTGGAAACTGGCTCTTTTGGACTTGACGAAACGGGAAGGACTAAATTTGTTGGAACGAACCACGAAGTCGCCAGACAAATTTGTGACCATAAAGCTGAGACAGGATAAACCAATTCACGACCATCTGACACCTGTTGGATTTTGCGGGACAATAGAATCTCAGTCTTCAACACTCTTCGACAGCAAACAGTCGACACGTGACAGAGGTATGACCTATTTGAAGTTCAAAAATCCGAAAAATGAGAAAAGTGGCCAGAGTTCGGCCACGATGAATATTTTGCATTATTTGAGTTCCTGTTGAAAGATTGGATGAATAGTTGGAGCCTGTATCTCGAACATTCGACGAAAAGATCTGCTTATTGTGTGGAGTAATCGACTAGAAAAAATCAGATGTGCTCGTCACTCACTATCCGATCTACGGCTTTATCACCCTTTGTCATAGGTTGTACCGATGGAATTCAAAAGATGACCCACGAAGAATCTCTGAAGAAATCTAAAGAGGATTCGATATGAAGTTTAGGTGTCCGAAGGAGTGTTCAACTTCTGACATGAAAAGCGAAGCGCTCCGAAGCTTTATTTCACACAGTCGTTTCGAACAGTTTGAGATTCTTGTCGGACCATCTGCAAATTTTCCCGCAAAATGACGAGAATTCTTATGGTGATAAAGCTATGACAAACAGCTGTGACTGAGCCTTTTGCAATTGAAATGAGCGCAGTGCTGCTCTTTATGAAGCCAATGCGAAATGTGAGGACCGCACAAAAATACACAAAAGCACTGCGCATTCAAGCCTCTGTTCCACCGTGAATGTATCGTGCTAGTGAACTAGCGCTGAATTGGTAAATTCGGGCGACAAAAACGAGACCACTCAACCCTGCACTGACGATGTCACCTCAATTGGTGATGGAACGTTTGCACTCCAACTGACAAGCTCGGCGAACAGACCAACAACCAAACAGCGCACCCGAGCTACCGACATTCCACAACATTGCTAACGAGCCAGTAAATCGCATGGAACTTGTACAGATATCTTTTCGTTGTGTCAGGCTGGTAGACCTTGACCGAGGAAGTCACGCATCAATATATGTAGTAGGACAGCACCATCCGTGATTCAATATTGAATAAGGCCCTAAGCACAAGCAGTTTCAAATCCTCGAGGAACTGGAGCGAGTGAAAGGAAATCTTACCGAAGAAACACTAGCATCGGCTAGTCAGACATGCACGCAGTACAATCAGCAGTGCCACATTATCCGTGATTCTTGAATAAGGCCCTAAGCACAAGCAGTTTCAAATCCTCGAGGAACTGGAGCGAGTGAAAGGAAATCTTACCGAAGAAACACTAGCATCGGCTAGTCAGACATGCACGCAGTACAATCAGCAGTGCCACATTTCTCAGCAACTCCATTTCTGTTCTCGCTAGGACTGGTGAGCGGGACACTGAATCTAGACTGTGGATGTTTCGTTTGTTACAGACAGTTATCGGTACAGTACCTGTTCTTTACAAGAAACAGTTCGGAAGCACTCATACCGTTTCTTCCTTCGATGTATTGCTCGGCTGAAGACTTGCAAAAAAAAACAGGACAACATAAGGCTGTGAAAACTGCACTTTCTAACCCTTAAGGAGTACACAAATTTTAGAAACAGTCGTGCCACGAAAAATAGGCCAAGTACCGTCATCGGCACACTGGCATCCAAGTTGGACGAACAACCAATCAATCATTTGTTGTTCGGAATGAAAGTGCTCCCGAATGGATTTTAGAAGTCCTCGTATGTTGCTTCTGATTACCATTCGTTTTGGATTAGGCATCAAACGGAGCGATAGCTAGCTGCGTACATACGTAGGCAATCTTTCGGCGACAGTCGTGCTTCTTTCAGATGGGACGGATAAAGATAACTTAAGCCGGTATCAAAACACGAGTTTAACGAATGATGCCGCCCTCGTGACGATCAATTGTCGTGCCTTGACTTGATTTCGATAGATAGAACACATTCCATTGTTTCACCTCGCGACCGAACTGAGGTCAAGGTGACAGATGAAGCTCTGAATCACTCACTCTGATTGTTTCACCTCTGCGTATGCGTCTTCGGTTGCAAGACTATCTGGGGGAAAGTGTTCATAAGGTGAAAATCGAGCTTTCCTGTGAGGAGAAAGTACCGTTGTGACCAAGTCGGTCACTCTGGCAAAAAAAGCGCAGACCTGATTTCATTTTGAATTGATGTTACTCCTACGATCACCAACCACTGCTAAATTAGGGGGTGGTTTTATGCTTCCTATTTCACTTACGCCATTCGGAAATTCGCGAAATCGGAGCTTGTCTTCTGTGCGTTCACTTGCAAATTTTTAACGAGTGGAGATTAAGATTACTTTACAAACATGGTGACCGTATGCTTGTGTTGGATACTGTATGTGACCATGTGCCGGAAATACTTTGGAGTACAGTTCCAGCGACATCTATCGAAATCTTAATGTCAGTTTTAACTAATAGTGAGGCCAGGAACCAGTTCATACGGGTCCTGGCTTAGGATCCCAGCAGCAATCGGACCTCATTACCAGCAAACAATACAAATGCTCACTGAATTGACGTATGAAGTTATAAACCTGGATCTTGTAAGGCCACATAGACATTCAAACATACCTTAGCACTGTCACCGAGGGAGCGTTGGTGGCTCATGTTGCATACATGGTATTAGGTCTGTTTGCTGAGACCAACGACCGTCCACATAAACTGAGTTACAGCAAGCTGACAACGGCGGTCCATGTGAAGGCCACCCCTTGCATGTAAAAACGGAGCGCGCTGACAGGGACAGCAGGTAGACACGGTCTTGGGAACAGAAACTATCCCAACAGAACAGAAGCGTTTGTTTTTTCATGAACTGACTAAACGGCTAGGTTAAGTGGAGGTGGGTGACAGCAAGCTAAAACGGCGGTCCATGTGAAGGCCACCCCCTGCACGTAAAAACGGCGCGCGCTGACAGGGACAGCAGGTAGACACGGTCTTGGGAACAGAAACTACCCCAACAGAACAGAAGCGTTTGTTTTTTCATGAACTGACTAAACGGCTAGGTTAAGTGGAGGTGGGTGCTTCCCTCATCGTTGTTACTGTCCACAACATCACTTTGGCGGAAGTGAACAAAGGGTCTGATAGGTTACACTGGAGATCGGCACCGACAACTAACTCAACCTAAGGGGCAATCCGCACGTCCGCAATAGTTGTGAGGCGTAATGGAGACGAGAAACAAAACCTGTTGCGCTCGTTCCCTCGGTTATTATTCATGGTTTAAGGGAGCAGTTTTGTCTTGTTTTCAGCCAAAGACCTTGAAAACGAGAATGAGCACGCGACAGAGCAACGGCGTGGGCGGCATACAATGGACAGCGAGCTTTATTCGCTAACTGATCAACCGGAAGGAATGACCGAATGACTGAAACATCCCTTTAGCCTACCGAAAATTATCCATCCCCTAAGAGAAAAAACGGAGTTGACTTCAGCATAGCCTTCCTAAAGTTGCCAAACCGACCCCGTCACTGTTTCTCACAGTAAATCAGGACAGCTCCGTAGCGGTTATCCAGCAATCCCGACGACAATCAATACAAATAAATCATCGCAAAAACGTGCACCGTAAAACCCAGGAAAACAGTTTACCTGACAGTAATTGAGCGCTGACAAAGTGGAGGTATTCTCCGCAACAGGAGCTGCAGCATCCGTATCGGATATGGGGATAGCTGGAATGAGGCGTTGGAGCCGTACATTGTTCGGATCAAGAATGACAACAACTCGACTGAGTAAACGCTTACAGAACTCTGCGTCGGACAGACCGAGGGCAGTCTGATGTACAGATCCAGTGATGAGCCGACCAGCCTCGTCAACTAACTCCGTGTCCGGGCCGGCTGAGACCTGTTTGGCACCCGGATTGGTGCGAGCTATTTTCAATGCAATTAGTTTGTTGCGTCGAAGCTCCGACCACGGTGGGTAATCAACGGCGAACTTCCTGTGGTGCGTCTCATAATGTCGTTTGAGATTACATGATTTGAAATGTGTCAAAGAGACGTTACATATTAAACACAAGGGTCTCCCTTCATGATTGATGAATGCGAAATCTTGCTCCCATTTGGGATTGAAATTACGCCTCCGATCTTTCAATCGCCGTTTCTCACTGGCAGTAGGGGATGACATAACAAAACAAGGAACAATTATCCGAGGAAAAACAGAGGTCGTAACAGCGATTTGTGGATCGTGCAATGCCGAACGACCAGACAACGCCACAGCTCTCGGTCTGGCAGGTGAATGAGGCCGGCTTTCGACGCACGGGACAGAGGTTCACTTAGAATCAATGAGGGCAGAGAATGCCGGGGTGAGAGAGACAGTGCTGTGTGCCTGTCTGTACTGGAGTGCGCGACGAAAATTATCTGCGAAGGGGTGGTTGGCATCGGCTCGCGAGCCACACTGGCCTGTGAAACATGTTGGGCACGGGAGAGCTGAGCCGTCCAACCAGGTCATAAGCTTCGCCTTATGGCTGTCGTACACACGTACTGACGCACACTAACAGGCGCACATCACGCAAATTCATGCACGCACACAAGCGATGATTCTCGTCCTTACCACTGTCGAGCCGCTATGATGCGCGCAGACAGGCCGGTGTGCACACGTGTGTCTGACCTCCATCAAAAAGGTGTGTGATAGAGATGTGGCTCGCGGGCCAGGAAAGACGACACAAGGAGAGACAGACACACGGAAAACGACGATCCGGTTGGTCAATCGCCTTCTTTGGACAAACAGCACAAACCCGAAGCAAACGGGGGAAAGGCTGGCTACAGGCGTATGCGATAAAGTCGACAAGCAAGGCCACTGTCGGAGTGGACGAAAGCCTGGCGATACGGTCGACCGGCGGCTGAGTAAATTTCAAGGGCTGTGGCTTGCACGCGTTAAAAGAGATGCTTGATCCAACAGCAGCAGCCCCGTGGTCTTAGTGCGACACACACGGTGTTCGCAAGAAACTCGATAAACAGCATTTCTAACCAATAGAAAATTAAGTCCGCTGACGGTCTCGCTTTTTTTTTTTACCATAAACTTCATTTTCTGGCTAGCCGTTCGGGTTAGGAGAGTGATCAAAGCAAAAACTTAGAAAATGATTCTTAGTCTTCCAGTCTGAATTTCAAAGAACGCCATTGCTTTCAGGGTTCTCACTCTGAAAGGTTATTCCCTCTTGCCTATCCCCAGAAGATAAATTATTTCCATAACACACTGGGTTTGGAAGGGTGATGTGTTTTCACGAACTTTTACTCCCAAAGGAAACGGGAGCGAATTTGAACATTTGACACTGATAGTATCGAAAAAATACGACGGGAACGACATAAAACTGCACATAAAAATGTAGAAACCTTGGGTCAGTAACCAACACAGTCTATCCAACTACTTGACACAGGCCAGCTTCAACTATCGCGTTGTTTGTGAAAAAATATCGAGCAGTCATCATCATCACCAGAGGCAACGACAACAGTGATGACAACAATGCCTCACTGCCGGACAACCACAATTTTTTAAATTATACTTGAAGCTTTAAACTGAAAAAGAGAAACCAAAAGAGAAAAGAGTGGGTAAGAGAGGGAACTGGTGCCAGCTTACCACAAGCATTCTGGGATGCCTAGACCTCTAAGCGACCAATAAGACAGTACGGAAGGAAACTGACAACACGAACGCAACTAACATCGGTTAATCGCCGTTTCCGGAGACGACTCTAGCCAAAGGCAGGGAGGGGGTGAAGGGTCGTACCGTCGGATCGCACCATCTCTTCAACAAATCCATGGATTTGGACATTGCTCGATGTAAACACACTCGGATTTGAAAAATGAAGTACAGTGGTTGGACATCAGGATTAATCTGCCCTTTACAGTCTATGTTTTCCATTGGTGTGGTATGTAGTGTTCAGCAAGATAACTCATAGGACCAAAGTTCGTCAACACCTTAGAATACTTATTGTGGCTGTGACTCTTAGAGGATGGACCTTATCAAGTCAACATGTTAAGTTGATAGCTGTAAGACGTCGCAAGGTCGACGAACATCCAGGTATTTCATGCATCACAGTTTGGATCGGCGCAGAAAGATCCACGGGTATCTCGTCCTCTAAGTAAAGTAAATGTATGCTGAAAAGTGGAGCACATACTGCTGCCTCATCCTTGTTGGGGACCAGCAGCAGTGCTCATCTCACGAATATCCAGCGCTATTCGAACTCAAACCCCCCGACTAGTAGCTGGATGATAAACATCAAAGCACGAGTGATTGAGCAGCAGTTTGGTTAGCTCGAGGAGCTAGTCGACAATATGAACTACGTGATTGAAGGACAAGTTGAATTTCGGTAGACGCACACTGCTTATGATTCCTAACAAGGATGAAATAACCGCACGGTGCCTCTCGGCTTTCCAGCAAAGATTAGCTTCGTTTAGAGGACGAAATTTCCATTGGAAATTCCCAAGCCTCCTCACACGACCACAAATGCTCGCGGACTTCTCTCTTAATACCATTTTGTGGTCAAAGTGCATATGCTTCCCAAATTCAGAAAAACTCTCCAAACTGGAAATGCCTAATCATTCCTCCGTTGAGGAACACTTTTTCATTTCACCACATGTGGTCAAAGTGCATATCCTTCCCAAATTCAGAAAAACACTCTCTAAACTGGAAATGCCTAATCATTCCTCTGTTGAGGAACACTTTTTCATTTCACCACATGGCTTACTAGTTGATCACATGAGAATACGTTGACTGAAACCACCAACTCAAGCTCATCAGGAAACAACTTGGTAGGTGCGACTCTTTGGTGTTGACTGGAAATCGATCAAGAAGGAAACCTCAATAAACTGCTGTCGCTAGGTTCTAGGGAACAAAATTCGATAGAAACTGTTCCCTTGGACAGACGAAATGCCACTCGTGCTTCCACGAGTGGGTGCACGAGAGTCCAATAAACCGAGATCAAAGGTCACGTCAGCATCACCTAATCAGAACACAGGGTCAGAGATCGACGAACGAGGTCGCGTAAGCAGATAGCTAACCAAGACTGACGGCCAGCCTCAAGTATAGAAATATATGCACACCATTACTCAACACACATATGCAGACTCATCGTGCGGCTTCACTACAGGACGTACTGAGGATGTCACCTCGACCAGCTATGAATCATTGCAATCAAGTTGTCCAGCTCATCGGACAAAACATGAGCTACCAACATTCCCTTTCATACTGGGTCAAAAGCCCGCCCACTCTGGCTGGTAAAAAATACGCGGGATCAGGTTCGGCGTTAGGTATGGGGTATACCGAACAGGGGTTGTCACTTCAGAGGGTGGGAATAATTCCATAATTTGTCCCGGTGAAGTGTACATTCGACATCGTTTAGCTGGGTGTATGAGCGGAGTTTGTAAAAGGGGCATTCCTCGTTCGGCACCTTCAAAGCGTGCATTTAAAAAAGAGGGATATTTAGTCCTCAGATTATCGATCCACAACGTGTGTGAGCTTTGCTGCAACTGATAAGAGCTACACTCCTAGCGCAGCTCCGGTAAAGAGCTCATGCATTATTTGAAGTTACTGATGCTGGATAACTCTGTGATTAAAACATTATTTGGTTTGAACTGGAAACTCAACCAACAATCAAACGACTACCTCAGTAAGGATGTTCTTTAACTGCATATACAATCAAGCAACTGTCAATGAGCGCAACTAAGGGGTAATATTCGAGATATCGGAGCATTTTTCATCATCAGTAGCACTGTACGTAAGATATGCGTTAACCAATATTGAGGATGTACAGGAAGTGAGTCAACGGAAATCAATTGCTTTTAAAGATGCTGTCCAACTACTTGGCTCATCAGTAAGGAATCACCACGCAAGGATGTGGAGTTTCTTAGAGTCCACCTTCAAAAGTATACGATATTTCCCAAAGCAAGCGGTCTTGAAGGGCATAGGTCATTAGAGTGGAAGGCTGTGCACAAGGGATCTCGGAAACAACGAAGTTGCACTTATCGTGAAGTTTGACGTGATCCAAGAGATAAGGACCATGTTGTATTCGGCTTGCGCGTCCCAAGTATAAGAATTAGGTCAAATGTGATAACGAACTGTAACAACTTCTGAAAGCAATCCAGATATAGAATGCGAATTCCTAACGTGACATCACGGTAGTGGCTGGTCTTGAAGTTCAGACAAATCAAACTGGTTTTATCAGGACTAAGCAGACGTAAACTGTCTACCCACCAAGAGAGACTTGTGGAACTGTGAACTAGACGATTTGTTATATCCCTTTGCTATGATGTCCTTTCTAAGTTGGTGATTCACGATGGTCGGGGAACGTCAGTTAACTACTTCGAGGAATCTGCAACGGATGGGGAAAATGACCAAATCCGGAAGTCGCACTCCGAAAGTGAAGTCCAGTGCGTTGAAAAGGCGAGAAACGACGCGGAACTTTTATCCTCATTAGAAAACATACACAATGCACATCTCAGGAATCTCTAGGGTGATTCGAATCCATAACCTTGCGGACCGGTGTTCGAGTACAGCCAATCATCCACAGATAACCGACCAAAAACATGACTAGCTTGCACTTAGACAAGAGATCGTACAAGTGCTTCTTAAATCAGATAGGTTACACTAAGCGATCTAATGTTGCCTAGTTAATTGAACGAAAATTTTATAAAGAGAGGCCCTTACGACCTGTGGAATGCTTTCTTCTCTAAGCAAATTACTTACATTTTGTAGGTAGACAGAATATTCTGAAAACTCAAGTATCTTTTTTCCAGAAAATGCGGGAGACACCGTCGACCATAAGTTTATCGAGCGGCTTGCCGGTCAACTGAATTTCCAAATCCCCGCACGCACTGTTTAGTAAGGTGAGGTTATGTTCGCATATTCGGTGATTACGCAACCGTATGTTATCGGACCGAAATCACCGATTTGGTTGGGACGCAGAACCCGTAAACTACGGGACTGTTTTCAAAACTTTGTTACTATGGCGCAACAATAAGATTCGGTTCCAGGTCCCAGAGTCGCACTGCAATACAACGAAGACCAGTACGATGAAGGATCAGCTGCAACAATCGTTTCAGCCCAGCCATAGATTCACACTTTCAGTACGCTTTGCATTTTAGGCGTTATCAAAATTTTTTTGTGCACACAACTGCTGACCGTAGTCATAACGAGCAAAATGTACACCTGAATTTCTCCTCATAGTTTTGACGATATACTATGGCGCATAAGATTCGGTTCCAGGTCCCAGAGTCGCACTGCAATACAACGAAGACCAGTACGATGAAGGATCAGCTGCAACAATCGTTTCAGCCCAGCCATAGATTCACACTTTCAGTACGCTTTGCATTTTAGGCGTTATCAAAATTTTTTTGTGCACACAACTGCTGACCGTAGTCATAACGAGCAAAATGTACACCTGAATTTCTCCTCATAGTTTTGACGATATGGCGGACACGAGGTCGAATATTACGCTGTTTTTATCTCAGGGCAGATAGTAACGTATTGGTCGAACTACGTAGAATTGCGGGCTTGAATGCCTAAATATCGTCTGTCAGAGCTAGATACATACAGCTGAAAGTCCGATTCAATGAAATGACAAGTAAGCATTTGTTTGCTCGGAAATAATGGTCCCAGAAATTTATGAATATTATAATTTTCTCCATGCAAAAACAACTGTGCGGGTGGGACTCACCTACCACCTCCCCAGATTACAAGGACGTTAGGAATTCTTAAAATCTCGGTTTCAAATAGCTATCCGAAAATGTTGTTCTACTCCCGGTAACAGTTTCATTTGAAATACACTGCATCGCTGCTTGCATTGAAGGTCGCAACAGCGTCCAAGCTAGCTGACATTCGTCCTTCAGAAGTGAGGAATAATCTCACATCTCCGATTACCCAAAAACTTGCTACTATCCATCCTCACATGCTACGTCGGAGTTTGTTTATTTTAACGCACTCTTGAGTTGTGGTGCGGTTGCTGGAGTCCAATAGTATTCCTTCGTGTTGTTGGGGCAAACGGGAACGGGTTTATCTGCGACTTATTCGATCTAGGTCTATGTGGTATGTGGAGATTAGTTGACGGCGATTGACTCACTGCTGTTTTCGCTACAGGGAACACAAGGTATTAAAAGCTAAGACAGTTCGGCTTTATGAACGTGTATTCCTCCATCGTTTCTAATTTTTATACTTCTCAGAGTGAGGAATGAACGGCAGACAGGAGACATACCAGTAATTTGACAGAAAGGACAGCAACTCTGGTTGAGTGTCACCGCCGTTAGGACATCATGCGTATGGAAGCACGTTTACTGCTTTCGCAACGACCACAAAAGGGTCGAAACAACAGAAGTGCTTGTAAACACCTATGGAATACCTTACTTTATATACTAGGATAAAGTGCCACTGTACCTTCCGGTTCACCATTACCCTATGTAGACCAACTTATGTAGATCACCGGTAACAATGGTTGACATAGAACAGATAGACGCAGTGTAGGCAGTACCAGAACATTGCTGGCTACTATTCTACCCCATTGTATCAAGAGCGTATTGATCATTTGCTCTCATTCAATCAGTCACTTGCACAGCCTGGACGTGCACATTGGCCCCACGCACATATAAGTTCAGGCCGTCTGACCACAATTGCCCTGCTGCACTGTTTAACCCACTTGTGTTGATCCATGATTTGACTTGTACTTTTGTCAAATTTTCCAAAGGCAGTTCCGCCTTGCTTCTCATGCACGTGGGGCTGGATGTTAGAGAACAGCTCGAAATTAGACGTCACAATCGCAAACCCTAGTTTAAATGGTTCTAGTCATAGAAAGCGCGCACCCAGATAGGGCAATGGATGGAAAACACCTGCGAATAAAGCGAGAATTAGGTTATCCTGTCGAGGTACTGTTTGCCAGTTCCGTCCCGACTTAAAAGGGAAAAACGCATGGTTCGCACCACAGTCCAGCAAATAACGACGAAGGCTGATTTACTAACAGTCATTTGCCCGACTGACTAAATCAATCAACGAACGAACGGCTATGAGTGATCGACTTAAGTGCATGCACCGCAGCCGGTCTTCAACGCGAGGAACAAGCAATGTTAACAACAACTAAATAAAATGTTCATTGAAAGTAATTTTAGAAGGATTCAAACAAAGCGGTCTGATTGGTGGCCATATGCGACGGGGATGTAGAAGTTCAGTGAGAGGAAAACTTTCAACAGCCGTACTGACGAGCGTAGTGGGTCGAACAGAATGTTCGGTGGTGGTACAGAGCTACCATTGTTGTTTTTTCACCTGTGTCGCGTGGCCTGATATCCCTGCATATCGTATGGCAGCGGTTGATGACCAAGAAATTCGAGTGCAGGGACTTTGTCATGAGAATGAAACTTGCGATATCAATAAGCCGCGAAGTTATCATCTGTGAGCTTGATCAAAACTCTATTCTTGTGTGATCGAGAAGCACCAAAGGGAATAATATTTTCCAGAAAAACAACTCAGCTGAAAGTCAGTAAATTTGACGTTCGTAGAACATGTTCATAGGAGAAAACCTATAACTTCACTTAGTTTTCCATCCTCCATCGCCTACTCAAGTGCCCGCCTCAAGATGCTGACGAATATCTCTATCTGGCCATGGGGCTAAGGACTGCATATTCGACTACAGACGGTATAAGTGGCTAAAAAATAACCAAAACTCACCAAATTCGGTTGAGTCTCAAGTGCCCGCCTCAAGATACTGACGAACATCCCTATCTGGCCATGGGGCTAAGGACTACATATTCGACTACAGACGGCATAAGTGGCTAAAGAATAACCAAAACTCACCAAATTCGGTTGAGGTAAATTGTGAACTGTCATTATATACGAAAAACTTCGGGGGTGTGTCAAGCTGTAAAATTCGTGTTTCATACACGAACACAAACGCAGTAATACGACGTGGAAAACATCCACAATGTCCAGGGGTAAAAGATAAAGCGTTCAGCTGTAGCACCCTTCCGGTGCCTAGCTGCCATGCCACCCGAAGGAAGCACGAGGGCTGGGATACTGCCAGGTTGCCCAAGCCTAGACAGGGGAAGTCGAGTGGCGGAGGTCGGATTCGAACCGCGGACCTTCAGGTTAGTAATCCGCGCTCTAACCACTTCGGCCATCTCGCCCCCAAGGTCCAGGTGTTGGTTTCGAGAGATCGAGTGAAGCCCTACCTCATGGTGTGAGAGGTACTGTAACATGAGAACATTTTCCGCGCAATTTAACCCGCTGTTCGTCAGTCTGCTCCATGTGAGACTAGCACCCAGGTCCACATTGGACTTCATATAGTTTATCCTTGGCTAGTCAGTCGNGGACCCTGGTTGACAGTCAGTTCACAGAACAACAGAACCATCAACAACTGTGCTGACGTTACCCCTGATCAAAAATGGTTTATGCTCTCATGAATATTATGCTGCGGCGGCACATAACGAGTTACTTGCAGTATCGTGGAGGTAACGGTTTAGTTGTTTAGTGGGAAAAAGCTATTGGATATCAGTACCAGCTTCTAGTTAGGAGATTACTGCTTCTTGCTTGGATTGAACACAGTTGCATCAGCAGGACAAAACTTGTTCGTAGCCCCATGCACGGGAATACCCGTTCCAGAAGAGGGATGTGTATGGATAAAAGTGACTGTCCGTTCGTAAGAATGTGAATTTTCGTCCGTCCAACAATTTGTGGATTTTTATCATCATAAGGACCAGAACTGGTTCTTTTTTTCAATCTGATTGTAATATTGCCCCCCCCCCCATTGAAAAACATAGGGGCTAAGTCAAGTCGATTTTTAACGTCCATCTGGGAACCGTCGTAAACGTGCCACAACGACACTGCTCACAAAAGCGTAAGAAGTCACAATCAAGGACAGTTCGGAATCATAATGCGTCAACAAAAGGCCTCATATCACAGTATTTTTGACAGACAGATGCAGCCCGAAGTCTTCGGGAACTGTTATGGGTGAAACACGCCACTCAATCTCGTACAGTAGTCACAAAAAAGTCAATCTGAGCCATGTATCCTTCTAATCTCGGCTATTGGCCTCGTCGGGCCAAAAGACTGATCCTTGTTAGCACAACCGTATTTTCTAGCTGAGCGTTTCAGAGCACGACACCACACAGGTCACGCATAATTAACTTTTGTGGGAAAAAGTCTTCATAATTTGGGCCTAGAGTTCGAAATAGATTAACATAGAGCTTTGAAACAACTGTCCTTAAATTTTCTAGTCATCGAGGCTAAGTATGTCGATTACATAGGATTTACAGGAACACCTCATAGATGTAAATACCTTATCCAATCGATACCAGGTAAACTAAGTGCAGCAAAGTACGGAACCACAATGACGACGAACAGCAAACTGGCAAGGAAATATTTGCGTTTCATCCCATATTTTCCAACAATCAGTTAGTCAGTTAGTTGATCAGCTATAAACTAAGTATCAAGTATACGTTGGTTCCAGCTGCTACGGTTCCGGTCATCTGAAACTAGGAAAATATGGCCCACGATTGTGCATTAGGTTTGACATTTCGAAGTCGCGTGCCTTCCACTAAGTGATTTGTAAATTTGGCTTCGCAAGAACGGTGCGTATGAATAGCTGTTTCTTATGGTGAATTTAGTCCCGAAAAAAAAAACATACGATCCTTCAGCTGATTAGTTTACTCAAGACATTCACATTAACTGCTGATTAGACCAAAGTAGGGAAATCTCGTCAAATGTCTCGTGGTTAACTACTGAGAGGATTGTTTCGATTGTCCGATCAAAAGTGGAACTCAAGCGAATTTTAGGTAATATAAAGCTGTACTACTCGGCTGCATGAGAAGTGGTACATTAGCAGTCCCGTTCACAGATGATGCATCGACTAAGAAAACTTCCCCGTAGAGTTTATATCATGCGGAAAATATGGTACTCACGTCGCGAGTGCACACAAATCCTTGAACACCCGATGTTAGAGTCTCCTTCAGAGTAGGTTCAGCCAGAGAAGTCGGATGTGAAATAGTTAGCATTTGAAGGTGGAGAGCGAAGACTCCAAATAAACGCGCGCTTTCCTGCTGTTGCTCCTGGAAATACTGTCGTAGTTATATTAACACCCAAAGTGCGTGTTCCGCTATCCCAAGCACCACTTCTTTGTCTCGACTTGAATGGGAAAACATTTGGTTCGCCAACGACGTCTGATGTACCACAGTCCAGTGAAAACCGAAAAAAGCCTGAGGGCAATCTGCAAAGTGAATAAAAATCGGTCACTCGACTGAACGAATCAACACAAGAAAATAAGCAGTAAAGGAGGAAATAAGAATGATCGATACACATGCTTGCATCACTGTAAGATTTATACGAAACGTAGGCGGTGGTACCGATCAGAGTAGCCAACCCGCGTGCACGCTTTTTAGGATTAGCCAGTACGACGTGATCAAGGCTGACATTCTCCACTAATATCAGGTGGTCTGCACAACAGTTCTTATCATTGAGGCGGCGTCATCCTGCAGCCGATTTGGAGCCTGCTCGAGCATATACAAGAACGTACACTCAAGACGCGCCCGTGTCCTGTTAGCATGAGAAACCTCATTTCGCGGTCCGAACTAAATACCTCTCTGTAATGTAGGTAAATGTCTGTGTAGACATCGATAAACCTCTAGCGCAATCGGTTACGACCTGTTTGCTCCAAATCTATGCCGGTTTGTTCGTTTTTTAAACGAATTACCCTAAATACTTACGGAGGCATCCAACAACTAACGTGCCGCACATAACAATCACCCAGCAACTGTTACCATAACCCGTTAGTCACGTTTCAGGAGTGGTTAGCTCGCACGTACGTCACCGCATCATGCCAGGGACACGGTGAACTGGCACTTCCATCCCGTAGGCTAGCGTAACACAGTGATAGAACGTGATTCGCATTTCCCGTCGGACGCGAATTTGAGGAGCCCGTCCGAAACAGCTTAGTCAAAATGACAACTGTATGCCATTGATGATGAAGGACGGTGCATCTATTTACCAGATGGTAGTCCTCATTATCAGCGCAGAGTAAATCTGATGGCATTTCGCACCTACGGGAAACAGTGAGTTCTGGCTGGAAAGATGAGTTGGCCAAGGACACAAATCAATATTAATGAGTGCGTAAACATGATTGCCGGAAAACGGACATCGCACATATGCCTTTTCTTCAAGGTGGGACAAAGATTGTAATCTGGAAGCCAGAGGTGTAAACAACGTGTAAGGAGAATTGGTGGCTCACTTGAATGTTCATAAACGGATCTTTTTATGCATAGTTGGACATCAGTGCCATCATTCCATCTATGAGCGACACCTTACAAACAACACATAGGCGAAATTTGTGATTTAACATCACCACTATAATTGTCGAAAGTACATTAGCGGTCAATACTGATGCTTCGCTGCCGTACAACCATAATTTATTTGGAAGCCTTATTGCGAAGAGAAGAATCCAACAGGGTGAAGCCTAGTTCTAGCCTCTCCCTAGACATCCATCTTCAAGCGATCTGTATAGAAACTGACAAGAAAGCCACTGAAATCGATTAGCAACCATAACTTGCAGCTTACGAAGCACAGTGAGGATCTCGCGGTCCCCATTCTGGAAGGCGAGTCGCACCGACAACACCCCACACTTTCCGTAATTTCTTTCATTTACGTACGGCGATTATAGCAACTAACGAAGCATGAAGATGTGATCAACGCAATCTCTATTGGGTCGAAATCCCACTTGCAGCTGTCGATTCAATGCTTCACAGACCACAAAAAGACGCCGAACGATAAGTGACGACAAGATTCTCGTTGAAACCTGAGCCAAGCCAATTCCTATGTGATTACCGCACTGTTACTGATTCTCCCCAGTTGTATGGGACAGCCTCACTTCACCAAATAGAGACAAACAGCTCAAACTGATTCAAGATCCTTTCACCTTCTGAACAGGTGGGTGTTCGGTGGCGGTTCTGGTAAGCTGCGCAGTCATAAACCCCCGAGGGTGTGGAAGGGGACGTGTTCACTGTCCAGGGTTTTGTTACAGTTCAATAATCCGACTGTGGCAGCAGGTGACAACCAGAATGGTTGTTAAAAGTAACGCATTGATCATTTAAGATTATCTTCTGGCATTCCCGGCACTTTATACCTTAGCACATCCACCAGGTTTCACGGTCGGCACACAAGATAAGTTCCACTTGGCACCAGATAATCCTTCGAGTTCAGGACCGGGAGGAGCATTTCACACGATTCAAGCAGCACCACTTTTTGTCTGATATCTGGTGTTTGAATGGAGCTGCCGGTGTCGTGCTGCGAGTGAAACTCCCGGCACTGTGAAAGTATATAACGATTTCCTTCAATTGCTAATTAGTATCCGCCGATAGGACAGCTGGAAGAGAGTCCACAAGATGGTTCTGATAAATTCACTTAACTTCGGGATCCGTGATGTTCTCACTTGCTAGGCAAGTTGCACGCTACTTATACAGCTCCAAAAAGTGAACACAGAAGTGAATCCGGAAGAGNCGTTGTCGAATCCACAGATGTTCCCAAGCAATTATTGAACCACACCATTGATAACTGGAAGTGATGTGATCAGTATTGGTCTGCGACTGACACTGTCAGAGGGCGCTGTTTAGCCAGATGGCTTCAGTTATTTCGGAAGTTAGTGATACATAAAAAATCTGCGGTAGGCACACGGCTGGAACAGTCGTTTGCCGTTGCCCGTACGTACCGAGTCCGATCCAAGTTGGCTACTCAACTGAGTCTCAGATACGCTAAGCATGCTCACATGTGTATTCGAAACCCCGGCAACCAAAGCGATATATGAGCTCTTAGGTTGCCAGACCAGCGCACTCAAGGCATCATAAAAGATGCCTTGTTATCGTTCTGTCGACGAGCACCTGTGATTTCCTATCTCATTCTGACTTCAAGTCAGAGGGGATCTCTCACGAAGTTGCCTTGTTATCTGTCGACGAGCACCTGTGATTTCCTATCTCATTCTGACTTCAAGTCAGAGGGGATCTCTCACGAAGTTTGGCCAAGTCATTCAGCGGTTAACTAGAACTCCCACTCAAGCAATGAGACACATAGGCCTCATTGGTGACCACTGTTAAATATAGGAACTGGAAACTTGAAGCAGGTCAATGTGAGTCACCGTGAGAAATGGCATAAGTTAGATGGAATCCAGGAGAAGCTCACAAACGAAAGCAGGGCTGTGAAACAACGTACAACTTGTGGTAAATCAAAAGCGTAAAAGAACTTCCGAAGGACAGGGGCAGCATTCTACTGGAAAATGAAACTTGATTGCAAAAAAGCGAACTCCCTCCAGGAAGCAGCGCGAAATTTGACAGAGGATGGATACTGGAACACAAACTAGTTCCCTATGGAGTGTCTCAGCATGATGGATAACTACTAATGGCAAGAAAAAGATCAAGGACGTTGTGCTGAATAAACGTACCAGAGGATTAGCATTTCAGCGCACCTTCAACAATTCAGGAGTTCATGACTGCTTGATTCGTTGGAGCAGGCATTTACCGAGATCATACTTACTACCGATTTATTTGGCACGTGCTCGGAAAGTAGCAGAGTTTAACGCAGTAGGACTTCGAGGTCGCCATAAAAGGATCCACTAAGTGCGTGTGTGCTCGTAATTTGACTGAAGTGCAGTATTGATCCGCAGCGAAGCTATTCTGAATAAAAGACACGCTGTTACCAGAGCTATTTTCCAAACCAGAATTCGGCTCAAGAATACACTGCCTCTCAAAAATACGTCCAAAGAATTCTGAACTTTGGGAGAGTGGGAGAAAACGTGCAGAGCAGAAAGACTGTCAAAAATGAAACGAAAAATTCTGGGAAACGCTTGGAACCGATTGAGGAGTCACCGTTTTCATGTAAGTTGTGGAAACAATAAATTTATCGATATTTTCACTCACAAGTTTGCTTAAAACTTTTCGACAGTCCACGATCGGCTTCGCCATTCTTGGGATTCAAACTCGGTCCCCGAGTTTCGGTCAAGCCTACGTTCTAACTGAACCCAAACGAGAGATGCAGCTGGAATTCAGGTGACTCGCCCATCAAAACCAAATAGATACGCAAGTGAGAAGGGCAAAACCAGCCCTAGGGATATCGAAGAGTTTTCAGCAAACTTGTGAGTCATACGCAAGTGAGAAGGGCAAAACCAGCCTAGGGCTATCGAAGAGTTTTCAGCAATCTTGTGGGTAGTTTCTTTTATGAAAATACACTACGATATCCCGAATACCGTACCAACTGAAACATGAGGCGGCCTTTGTAGGGCACATTTGGTTGAAGAATATCATAAACGGGAGATTCAGTTGATTCTACGGTGAAAACCAGATTGGTATGCAAATGAGTGTATTTGTTAAAATCTACCGACTGTTTCCGAGACGTATAAGATTCAGTTCATATGGCTATTGAAAAAAAGGGGATTCACCGTTCAGCTGTTCAATCAAATGCGATGAAGATATTTCACAAAGTTGCGTTGAAGAATACAGTGGCAAACAATGGACATTTCTACAAACTGCATTTAGAGGCTATTTCACATTCAACTCGAAAGGAACTCCGCTGAACCAGAAAGACGCAAATCAGATGCAAAAATGCAACTCTTCTTTCCTTCCATTTTTCACAGTTTGTGACAATTGAAAAGGTTACATAAGTAAGGGGAGGTGAACACTCATAGCTCCTTGTCTGTCACCAGCTCTTAATCACCATAAGCATGGACTAGTTCAACTAGTAAACACAGAAAATTCGTGGGGATAGTTTAAGATATGTGTTAATTACGTGACGTAATTATTTGTTTCCCTATTCCTCAGACTAGTTCATCACCCTTCCGTGACTGCTCAAGTTTCAAGACTGAGCCGACTCTACCTCAACCATTTCTATAGACGATTTGTTTACATTTATCCATGGACTTGTTGAAATTTTGTTCCACTTTGAACTGAACAATTTTCCCGCTTAATTTGTCCGATAGCACGCTGCCCTTCGTGTGCCATCCTGTGTTGCTAACTGCCCAAGGTTCAATCTAGCCGTAAGCCTTTCTTTAACTCTCCTCATGATTTACTGTTAAGTTCCTGCATAACCACGGTCTACCTATCTGTACTGTCTGCCCAAGTCCAATTCAATATATTGTTCACTGCCCAATTGCGACTACTGAACAAACGCAGGTGAAGTTCTTAGAATTCGGTTTCGCCGCAATTACTACTGACCGTCCGTTGGTGAATTAGACTACACGTTACTTGTCAGATAGGACACCTAGATCGTGCGTTTAGGCTAAGTAACCTATTCCTTGCTTTGAGATCACGGCCTTAGCACAGGATCGTACAGTATGGATGAAGACCGGTTGAACAAGGTTGAGACAACGGAGCGATAGGATCAATTGGGCCAGCAACTAATGAGAGAAATCCCATGCCGGAATCAAAGTTAATAGATGGGAAAATATTGCTCCTCTGTACAGAATTCGCCTGTTCAAAGAAAGTACTTATTTGGTCACTTGGGGCCAAATTCAACAGTGGATTTTCCATAGGAGAAACACTTTCCGGCAAGCCCATTCAAGCGGTCTTTCCAGTGAAGAGCGACTACTAAAAAACCAGTCCGCTCTTACTACTTGGAAAAAGGCACCTGCAATAGGATTTGACGAATTTGATCGTAATTCCGATCTAGGTTACTAAGACATTTCCTTCGTTTATTGCCCACGCAAGCAGAATACACGGAGAGGGAGAACCCGGTTTGAGAGCCGATAGCAACGGCATGAGGGGGGACATAAAGATATGTGGAACACACAGAAGAAACAAACACACGAGTAGTGGAATTAGGGAGTTTTGGACAGGTAAACATTAGGCAGGGACTTAAACAGCTGAAAAGAACAGAAAAGCACTCTGAGAGCAAAATAACAATAGTTTCGTGCGACACAGGAAGATTTGGACCTAGAAGTCAAGAGGCAGGATGGGTGGGTGAATAACTGTGGAAGTGGGATCAAACAGACTAGTTCTGAAGGAGCGTGGTACTAAAGACAGAATGTAGAGGCTAGGTTCCGGTGGACAGGGTCTACGGTGATCGGTCAGTGAAGAGAAGGTAACGAGACGCTGAAGTCGGTCAAGCAATAAAAGGTAAGAAGAGAGAAGCCTTCGTTCGGGAGTAACAACATTAATTCACGACGAGACCAAGATGTGATTGCAAATGAGTAGCATTCAGAACAGAGATACGGTTTCGAAGATACGTTTGGGGGAAACTGATAAAAAACTACACCCTGACAAGCAACTTGTTATGAATAGCAAAATCTGATTCGAGTCCACTGGGTGAGAGTTAGAAACCAAGTACGGATACGCTGGAGGGGAATGCGAGAAGTTGGATTAAGTGGATGTATCTTAATTAGGCGAACCCAATCTAGAATTTTCACATAGTCAATTTTCAGTATGCTCATCCATCCCATTCCATCCTGCTTGAAACCTTTCAGCTGAATGTGGCTTAGCAGTTATCAGTTGTGAAAAGTCAGGACTGAATTCGACGTATGGACTAAACTGAATAACGCGCACACTTTCCCCAACTGTGATGAGTTTACCGATATCGCACACGGCAGACTTGAATCAATCCTTTCCAATGTTTAGTCTACCTGATCGATATTTATTATCACTGAGTTTCAGCTGTCTTATTAGATTTCCGCCATTGTTCAAGGGATCGGTGACCTTATTTTATTTGAATGAATCACTGAATTTGCTTTCCAATGGACCGTCGGAATTACGAAGATCAGCCAGGCTGCGGATTGAATTAAGAGTTCAGCTGCGTTGGACATCGTCTACAGGGATCATTTTTGGCACGCCCCAAGAAATTCCTATAACGAAACAGTACAAAAGAAGGCCCAGGCTTTCCGGTAGCGACAATTTGTGAAGTCTTGTTTCTACGTGACCAGTTACATTCTTCTTCCTCTAAAATAAAAAAAATGAGAACAAGTGTTGCCTTGCTAAATTTAGTGACAAGTGCTAGGTGACAACACCCTCTTTATCGTTCGCCACTACCAAGAAACCATTTCCCACCGACCTCGCCTTGGTAGCCTTTAGCCTAATTCTATCAAGTTGTTTTGAGTGCGCTCTAGCGATCAACTTGAGAAGCGCCATATGGTGTAGAAGATGGACTTTTCAGAAGTCAAATGTCCGGACTATTGCAGGTCAACGCTAGCCCACTCTTCGAAACGACAGTGAGTCCTGTTGTCTGAGACCTCCTTCGACTAGGTTGTGTATGTATATGTATAGTGTGGGTGATTAGCTTCTTCCATAACCACCCGACTTTCTTCACCATGGTCGAATCGATGTTCTGACCAGAGGTGACCTAAGCAGACAAACTTACGTCATTTCAGGAAAGTTACGTGCTAGAATGATCGAAGACAGAGTGTTATGCCAGTTTTGAGACGCCACATCACACTTAGGCTATGTAAAACACATTTCAGGGAAAACAGCTTCGACCACCAGGTGGTTGATAAAACTCTGTACAAACTCTACTGTCATGTAAAATTAATGTCTGACGGTGCCCAGCTGCCATGTCACCCGAACGAAGCACGAGGGCTGGGGTACTGCCAGACTGTCCAAGCCTAGACAGGAGAAGCCTAGATCCAGATCTCGGGTTCGAACCACAGACCACGTTCGCAGAATGCCTTCAATGTCTTGAGTACCAAACACACCAGAATAAGGAGGCATTTATGTAGTTATGTAGGCATGTCAATGAACTTTTGGAAAGACTATGAATCTTGCGCAACTAATTATGAACAAATAAATAAACAACTTTGACCTAACCTAAGTCAGGGTACTGTGCTCCCGGTCAATCGTCCCTTAAATGGCATTGTTGTACACATGACGAAAGTCGAGGTGACAGACCAGTGAATACATTGATCAATCTCTGAACAGTGTTGTCTTCCCTAATTTGCTTCCGATTTTTTGATGGAATGTTGAAAAGACTGGCATATTATTTATTAGGTGTCCTAAGTGACCCTTGGACATTCTGTTTAGCACTGTGGAATGGGTCTAGACGACTGCCAGATGTGTGTCACATCCTCGTCACATGTCGGATGTGTGAGTGATTTTATCACGGGCGCGTCGCGTCACTTCCCTCCAAGGTTGAACATTGTCAACTCCCACAAATTATGCAACTCGGGAAAGCTGGGAAGTATGAAAAAGGTTCATACAACCCCTAAAACCACGAGAAGCTGCGTCAATAAATTCAATCGATCGCAGCTAAATAAATGACGTAGAAATCACAGACGGATTAAAAAAAAATACTTACTCGCCCGCACTGCAGTGTTCTTCGGACAAGAGCTAGGCGCGGTTCTTTTCTTGCGTCTCCAATCACTTGACTAACGTCCATCCCCTCTCTGTGTACGCCTTAAGGGTTTCGCCTTCATCTTCAGTCTTCCACGTGCTTGTAGGCCGACAAAATGCACCATTTTCTGTTCCCCTGATTACGATGTGAATAACGCTAGTGGTCACATGCAATTAATGACTACTATTCGGGACGATTCTGCATTAATACTTCGTAGTTCTCGCAGAAGTTACTTGATACATTGACATGTTGTATACAATGCCATTTCACACTGCGGTCCCTTGACGACAGGTAATCCTTCCCGTTGTGACAAATGAGTTAAGCCACCCTTTCAAACAACCAGTTTAAGAACGAGGTAAAGAACCGCTGGGATAAGATCTGTGGAGAGTTCCTACAGTTGAGGAATAGAAAACAAGCTAGCCTGAAAACAACACTTGGAATCTTTCCGTTTGCCATCCAACCTGTTTTATTTTAAGCTTCCAAAGCTAGGCGATGCACGTCCCAGACACTCGCACGATGGACACTGATGTTAAAGAAGTATTCTGAGTACGTCGTCAAGACCATACATCAAGTGAAGTGCGCCGTCAGTGCTTTGGCATCTCTCGATCCGAGCATCTAAGTTGACAACATCGGCTGCAGCATACTTCCTTCGCCATCTACATGCGTACATCAAAAGATCTGTTCTTGCTCCTAATCGCGCCCACAATGGTTTTTAAGGTGGTCAGCTGAAAACCTGGATGGGTACTATTAAGTTCGACGTTGAGCGACTAGGTCTACAGGCTGTCTACGACACATGCTACTGGAACGAACACTGGATCGATACCCGCAAGAGCTTTGCCACTGACCGCCGCGTTTGGGCAGCTGGGAGTAAAGACATCCAAGAGGCCAGGTCATCATGCAAGGACTAACCCAATAATAGTCTTCCGGCTCCAACATCCTTTCGACGCATAGCTACCAAGGTACCTCAAGGAAGCAAGACGGCTGATATACTGCCAGGCTGTTCAAGGCTATACATGAGTAGTCGAGGTGGCGACGTTAGGTTCGAACCATGGTCATCATGTTCGCACCATAATCACTAAGCCATCTCGACCTCAAACCTAAGGTTTTGAGCTCTTCTAGTAAGAGGCGTAGAAGCTGCTCATCAGAGAATCCGCCGGAGACTTAAGGACTAAGTTTTCGAAATGGCGTGTGCATTAGTTCATGCTCATGTTCACGTACGTCAGCAGCCTACAAACGGACCTTGATAATCCCATGAAGGCGAAGATAATCTGACGATGTGAGCTCCAAGGATAGTAGTACACCGTACATTACGTGAAAAAATGTATTATCCACACCATTGTCGTTGAAAACCTGGGATTCTAGTACGATGTATATGATAGGTGGGTGCCGGGAAAACCTGGGCGAAAAAAATGAACAATAAATCGAAAGCTCGAGAACACTGATACCTTAATAATAATAATAATAATAATAATAATAATAATCGTTCAGCTGTAGCACCCTTTCGGTGCCTAGCTGCCATGCCACCCGAAGGAGGCACGAGGGCTGGGATACTGCCAGGTCGCCCAAGTCTAGACAGGGGAAGTCGAATGGCAGAGGTCGGGTTCGAACCACGGACCTTCCGGTCAGTAAATTCGCGCTCTAACCACTTGAGCCACCCCGACCCCCTGATACCTTAATGCCATCGTCATTATTCGTTCACACAGGCTGTTTTGATGAAGGCACCATACAAGAAAGCTCCTGGTTTCCAAGCAGTGGCAGGGTTCAGAGGATGGATGGCTCACTAGATACCCAACTTATAGGAACTACATGTGACGCATCACCGTGGGCCTGAGTTGGGATGTCAACCTACCATTTACTCAGCGAACGTGAATATACGATGTCAAATAACGATGTTCTGATGCTTATCCTAGTCGTACAAAATTTCACATTTGCTCAGTAGTTTGAATGATAACACCGACTCACGCAACACACTTCCATCCTCTTTCACCCTTTCCATGCTGTTCACCGCCGAGACTTAAGTACTCGAGTTTCGTGAGATGGCCGATCTCTAGCTTCCGAACTACATACCGTTTTTAGTTTGTACATAACTGATTGCCTCCTCTAGCCGTCTCATAGTTCTGTGTGTACCTGGTCTCCAGTATTTCTAACTCTAGTCCAGTCAACACTGTTATTAAAAAACTTGTGTTGTATGGGGGCGAAATGGCTCAGAGGTTAGAGCACGAATTAATGACCGGAAGATCCGTGGTTCGGACCTGACCTCTGCCTCTCGACTCCCCTGTCGAGGCCTGAGTAACCTGGCAGTGTTCCAGCTCCCATGCTTCCTTCTGGTTGCATGGCAGCTAGACACCAAAAGGGTACTACAGCGGAACCTGTAAGTGCCTACCCTGTTACCTTTATTCGACGCCATATATAGACATATACCACCTCCGACTCCGTGTTTGTTCATTTAAACGTCGGTAATTCAAGATGTTTACCCTCTTACCTTTACACGGATTTTGAGAAGCCTGGCCGAATTACTTTTTAATCGAATCTCTGATGGAGATGGTGACACGACTCAGGGTGAACTATTTTATGACGTCTGCTCGCCCACTCTCTGGGTTCTTTTGATCATAGACGGTCTGTTATCCGGTTTACACTTCGTATATGGACATTAGAGCAATACAAGGCGATGTTGCTCTAACGGTGGATGAAACAGTCCAACTGTCACGACCCATACTGTGTGACTGGCTCAATCATTGTTACAAGACTATTCCTTCCTTAAACCAACCGCTGGACTCAGTCTCATGTTGTTATCAGTTCAGCCCAGTGTTCTGAACACATACGTGTATAAATGTACGCTGGTCTACGATACTACAGGTTAGCTCACTGAGGACAGGAGAACGCTGGAAGGACAGTCACACATTGGAGGTGAGTTCACTGACGTTGAGTCGTTCAATTTTATTCGTTACTAGAATTTTGGTGGCGATAACCTTGACGCACGCGCAACCAACTACGTAATTGGACGGTCTTTCAGCGTCACTAGCCATTAGTGTATCCTGTTCCGAGGTCCTTATCAGGATAAATTACGGTTATCCACAAGACTGAGTGTGGTGGTTAGGGCTCCAAAATTCCTTTGTCAAGTAACAAACTGACAACTTTCACGGCGAGATAGCCTCTGTGCGATTGGTCCACTAAGCAAAGCAGATGGGGTTCGACTAGGTTGTGTATATATATGTATACTGTGGGTGATTAGATTCTTCAAAAACCACCCGACCTACTTCACCATGGTCGAATCGATGTTCTGACCCAGTCCGGGCACTGCTTTTAGGGATACCGACGGCTGCTTCCACTCAGCACAGGGCTGGACGAAAAGATCTGTATGAGGTAGACGGTTTTCTAGCATGCGGAGTACACGTCATAACAAGCGTAGCCTCTATCCTCCTTTTTACGGTTGTGAAGCACTAATGTCAACAATGATGTTGCTGACTCCGATGATGATGAAATACCGAGGAAGCACATTACTAGTTGCGGATAAGGAACAAACACCAAATCTGACCACCGATCTCGAGATAGTTCAGAAGTCAATGCGCGAGATTAGTTGCAGGAAGGTCTGTACTTCAAAACCAACCTTGGCATTATGTCTGCTCCCGTTTAGGCTTCAGTAACCTGGCCGTTTTTCAGCCTCCGTGTTTCCATCAGGTAGCGTTACGCTTTCCGTCGAACCAGTTAAATTATTCAAATGATATGAAATCCTGTGGTAAGATCTAAGGAGGAAGAAACTTCCCGAGACATCACAATCCCCCAAGGATTTAGAGGGAGGTCCGCAAGAGTCAAAGGGTATTTCAACAACACAGTTGGAAAGAGGACAGTCTGACGCAATAGCATTGGGTATGCTAAAACCGTAAACCCGCACCGCTGGTAGCTAAACTACTCTCTACAGTGAAGCAGCAGTGCAATTATGGCGAGCACACTTGATGAATAATGGCAAAGTACGACAGAAGCTACGCTAGAGGAGTTCATTGCTGTCCGCTCGACTTCTCCGATACGACCAACTGACTACGGGATATCGTCGATCTCCTTAATCTGACTGAAACCAAGAAATCCATACTATCAGGTAACGAGTACGACAGTGCATGCAAATCCCTCAAAAGCCAAACAGTGAAAAGTCTAAGGAAAGACAGAGAGACTTGGTGGACATCGTAGGCCCAGGAGATGGAGAAGGACTTTGCTACCGGAAATAATAAAAATAACCGTCCAACTTTAACACCCTTCCGGTGCCCAGCTGCCATACCGCCCAAAGGGCTGGAATACTAGGCCGCATTGAAGCAAAGGTTGAGTTCGAACCACGGACCTTCCGGTCAGTGAATTCGCGCTCTCACCACTGAGCCATCTCGCACCCTGCTACCGAAAAAAACCGTGCTCTTTACCAATTGATACGATCAACTAGCCATAGGAAAGTAACGGTTAGTGAAACGATAAGCGAAAAAGACAGCTCATTCACAAAAGCGCCGACTGGGGAGAGAGGCCAAACACTCCGAAGAACAGTTTAACTGGCCTCCTGCAACACAGCCTCCGGAGGCAGTTGATCCAGACAAATGAAATGCAAACCCCAATTGTCCGGGAGGAAAATGAACAAAACACAAGATATCTGCATTGAGAAGTGAGAAGGTACTAGGACTGGACGGTCTGTATCTAGCCTCCCTCAGATATGGCACAGATTCCCTAGTGATCCATGTAACAAATCTCACTGGTGCGATAAGGGGTAAGGAAAAAGTGCCCACAGAATGGAGCACGTCGACGGTTATTGCTATTTTCAAAGAGGATGCTGGGAGAAAACTACCGTGGCATCAAAGATGCTCTCTGGTGTTATCCTGAGCAGGCTGACTGAACAGAGGTAGAGTTGGGTTCCGTCCTCCAAGAGGACCACCAGTGTTTATGGAGCAAAGGTGTCTCCTGTGAATACTTGATTATCCTCAAGGCGTTGTACGTCAACTCCCGTGGACGTGTGAAGGTTGACGGGAAGCTTTCACCTGAGTCTACTACATCAAGTAGTGTAAAGCAAGGCTGTCCTCTTTCACCCTCCCTCTTCGGCTTCGTCACTGATACGATTATGGAACACTCACTACCAGTCTTCGACGCCTGTGGGGCCAAAGTGCTCTTGGGGTATTCACTCATAGACATCGAGTACGCGGACGACACAGCTGTTCTCGGATCAAACGCCCGTCGTAATGCATACAATATAAAATAATCTGAATAATTCTGTCTCACGGTTTGGCATGCTCTTCACGCTTGCACAGTGTAAAGTGCTGCTCTAAGACTGGGTGGGCTGTTTGCTGATAAGCCGATTGAGGTAGTAGACAACTCTGTCCATCTGGGAAGCTGTATCAGTCCCGGTGGTCTAGCAAAGGATGATACTTCTATGGCCATAGCAACTTTCGTGAACCTGCATCACCTGTGGTGTAGACGAGACATCAGCTTATCCGACAAGGGTCGAGTTAAAGATGGTGCGATGCACTCCATATTACTATACGGGTCAGAAACCTGGCACTGAGTGTTGGGGACGTCAAAAATCTACGTGTTTGACTATCGATGTCTTTGGAGGATAGCCCGAGTGTGGTGGGAACACCGGATCAGTAATTCTGAAATACGTCGAATGGTTTTCTCCCAAGACAGATAAACTGATCACACTCGAGGAGTTGAACAGGCTTGATCCCGTGCCCCGCATGGCAGTCGACCGACTACCCCGAAGAGCACTTCTTGAGATGAGACAGGGGAGGTCAAACAATGACTTGGCAACAAAGTATGCAAGCAAACTTAGCTGCGCCGATCACCGCCTTCTCCCTTGAATGTTAGTTACAGTCTTCCGGAGACAGAGTTTGAATGGGATACAGATAAAGATAAAGCGTTCAGCTGTAGCACCTTTCCGGTGCCTAGCTGCCATGCCACCCGAAGGAAGCACGAGGGCTGGGATACTGCCAAGTTGCCCAAGCCTAGACAGGGATACATTCGATCCACGAAAACCACCAGAGAATCTGATGACCGACGGAAGCGGAGAAAAGTTTTAGATCAAGAAGGGCTATTACTTTCGGTTGCTTGTGGCTTTGGAGTTCAAGAATCTGGCGTGAGTGAGCTTTAAGGGAAGACAGAATCTACCAGATAAACTGATCACACTCGAGGAGTTGCACAGGCTTGATCCCGTGCCCCGCATGCCAGTCGACCGAAGAGCACTTTCTGAGATGAGACAGGGGAGGTTAAACAATGACTTGGCAACAAAGTATGCAAGCAAACTTAGCTGCGCCGATCACCGCCTTCTCCCTTGAATGTTAGTTACAGTCTTCCGGAGACAGAGTTTGAATGGGATACAGATAAAGATAAAGCGTTCAGCTGTAGCACCTTTCCGGTGCCTAGCTGCCATGCCACCCGAAGGAAGCACGAGGGCTGGGATACTGCCAAGTTGCCCAAGCCTAGACAGGGATACATTCGATCCACGAAAACCACCAGAGAATCTGATGACCGACGGAAGCGGAGAAAAGTTTTAGATCAAGAAGGGCTATTACTTTCGGTTGCTTGTGGCTTTGGAGTTCAAGAATCTGGCGTGAGTGAGCTTTAAGGGAAGACAGAATCTACCTTGACTCATTCGGATGTATCAGTGATCGACAGCGCCAAAGAGAACTCGGACAACTATAGCTACCATGCTGATTCTAGGGCAATCATTGAAGACGTTGTTCCACCCTTCTTGAAGATCGAAGCTGCGATTAGTGTTCTATTCCTTTGACATCCATATGGGTCCTATGAGGTTTGCAGGGGCTCCCATCGGTGCTTCGTTAACCTCTACGAAAAACGAGGTATGTTGGCTGTCCAGTCAAGTTGTGACGATCAAGGAGCGAAGTTGCGCGTTGTGTTCTTATTTCTGACAGAAAGTTGGTGTCAAGATGCCATTCAGGTTTGCTGAGTTCCTCTGAAGTACAGATTCAAAGCCAGATGAATCTTTTTTCGAGCCCGATTCACCGTTCACGACGGTGTTCGCTTGAGTGAACTACCGTTCCATCTAGTCCGAAGATAGTCTGATTTACGTTGGGTTGCTTGGGTCCGGCAGTCTGATTGAGTTGAAGCGGGATGTGACAGTTGCCCGTTGCAAAAGTCTCCTATATCTTCTGAGATTCCGCTGCCTACCGATCCTCACTGTCATATCACATTTGGCGTATAAGTAAACTGCGCGAACTATCACAGTGATTGGTTAGCAGCACAACTTTTCTGAAACAAATAAGAACTGTCGATCGTGGAGAAATTCAGTGTTCCTTCGAAAGCGCCTGAAAGTTCGAACAAATTAGTTAAGCGTAGACTCCTTAGCACCAATCCCTGGTGGGCAAGATAATTTTTGGCAGTCGTCCATAAAAGATTCTAAGCTACCTCGGTCCGACTCGCCGGGCTTTGGAAGGAGACTAGGAGCCATGTGATGGTTGGCGAAAAGTCGGCTGATGTGATATGCAAGGAGGGAAAACTGACATTTATGCATGCACGATGGCACGATCGAAATGAAGAATGACAGTCATCATCATCATTGTTAGCTGTAAGAACCGCGTACTTGTCGTAGTGGTTGTAGCTGCCACAGTTTCGTTGACCGATGATTCAGGGAGGTGGTGTAGACAGCTGCGCACTGAGGGCGAGATATTAAATTTGTGCATAAATACAGCACTGTCAGTGGACTGTCATGTGGGGGATCGGGAAGGGTGATATGCATTGAAAGCAATAGCTTGGATGCACGAGCACCATTGAGGGCGCGACTGGGCCATGTCTGACAATCTCCCTCAAGCTCTCAAGCAACATGCAAACTTGTTCGAGGCTCGGACACGTATTCTGCATGGTACAACCCGACAAGCTGTCGGACGCCAGTCGAAAAAAAACCTGTGGAGATGGAGAAGCCTGGTGAGTCCAGGAAGCTGAGAGACTCCACGAGTGCGCCCTAACGGTCCCATGTGATGGGCGCAACAGGTCAAATGGGTCCCCAGTGAGACAAACACTTACTGATAACAATAACTCCTCTGTCTCCAAGAAAGAAGAACGCCTGAACACTTTCAACCATTCAAATGGCAATTTGGAGATGCTCAGCCGGATTCCTTACTCACACCGCAGCCATGTACAGTGAACTTGGGGCCTCTGACGGCTTCGGAAATAACCAAATGCATGTTGTCACTCAAGGATCATCGACCAGCTAGTCCTGACAAACTACCACCCACTCTTTTCAAAGAAGGAGGTGAAATCCTCAGCTGGTGTTGGTCTAACCTATTTGCCTTTGTCTGGGCAAAAGAGGCCATTCAAACTAACTGGGGTCCCCATTTTCAAAAAGTGTTGGCAGTAAGCGTGGTAACCACTGAAAAATTAGCATGACCCCCATCCCCGTTTGTAACCAAACTTGTTGTGGCACTTATTCTACTCCTGCATAAATATGGAACCCGAAAACAGCAGGCAGAATTCTGACTTGGACACAACTATGCAAACCACATCTTCATATTCCATCAAGTGTTTGAGCAACGCCATACTTAAATGCATCCCAAAATTTTTTACTTCAGAAGTACGTTCGACTCGATCAACCGATTAATTCTTTTCAACATACCTGTGCAATAAGATACGACTCGGAAGTTCGTGAAAACCTGTGCTGTTTGTGCTGTTCGTGGGCGTGCGAGTATATGGGAAGCCATCAAAAAACTTTCCTACAAGCAGTGGTACCGGACGTTTTTCTTCAAATTCCTTATTAATGAGGTAGTAAGGCACTGTCCAGATCTCCTCAAGAGGGGACTTTGTGGACCTGGAATATGCAGAAGAGCAGGGAGCGCAAACAATAGTAGAAAGTCTAACCAAGACTATCTAGTCCTTCGGCATGTGCTTCGCGCTCACAAAGCACAGCGTTCTGCGCGCCGTACAGTCGTCGAACATGCCTCTGACGATTCAAGAAATGAAACTGGAGGTTGTGAAACACTATAGGTAGTAGGTAGGTAAGTAGCTATGACGGGTGTGACAGGTGAACTCACGAACCTCAAAGGCCAAAACTGCCTTTGCAAGCACAAGGTAGCTCAGTGGTAAAGACAAGAACTTACTGACCGAAAGGTCCCTGATTGGCCGCTCTCGTCTAGACTTAGGTAATCTGACAGTGACTCAATCGCTGTGTACGGGTAGAAGGACAGCTTTGCACCGAGAGGGTGTTACAGCTAAACAATTATTTTTACTGTTAATTTGATCAAAGAATACCAGCACTGCAGGTCAACCAGAGACGAGCACTGTTTTCCGTGGCCTTCAACAGAAGGGCGGACTAAGAATATGGAGTCGCACTGAACCTTGAAACTGTCGGACTGCATACCTCTATTCAAACGTCATTGCGCTGCTGGTCCTGACGACCTTCCACTTGCTCTATTAGGTATGGTGGTGAATTCTTCAGTAAATGCCTGTTTAGCCTATTTGGGTCTATCTGGGAGAAAGAGACTATCTTAGACAGCAGGGGTGAATCGATAATAGAGCCCATTTTCAAAAGGAGTGTTCGCAGTAAATGCAGTAACCACAGAGGTGTTAGTTTGGCTCCTATTGTGGCAAGACTTTTAGTGTCACTGATTCTTCGTCGTTTTACGGCGGCACACGAGACCTCGAACTGGTAGAGGCTGTCTGGACCACATTTTCACACTCCATCACGCGTTACGGCAAATCCACAAGTACAGACGACCAACAATCTTAGTGTTCCCTGACTTCAAGTATGCGTTCGATTCTGTCGATCGCTCAGTGCTGTTAACCATATTTGCTAAACAGGGTACGCCCCAGAAGTTTGTGGACACAGTCCGGTCACCATATTCACATACTTCTGGGCGTGTGGTTGTAATGACAAGCTCTCTCAAGGTTCTCCTACAAAAAGTGATGTCCCACGAGGATGTCCACTCTCTCCATTCTTGTTTAATTTCGTAACCAATGAAATAATGAGACGAATGATGGAAGGTCCTCCTCCCCTGGTGTTAAAGATGTCACTGGTGAGAACTTTGACGATCTGGAGTGCGCAGACATCACGCTCCTCTTTGAAGATCAATGCGAAGCACAAGCCCTCTTGAATAGACTGGCAAACGCCATACCATTTTCCAGCACGCCCCTAGCACCCTCCAAATACAGTCACGCTTCAGAACCTAGTCTCTGAACATACCCCTTACAACCCAAGGAGAATCACAGGAGGTTGTGGAAATTTTTACATACCTCAGTAGTTGTATTAGCTCTGACAGAAAATCTGTCTATGAAGTGACTGCAAGAATCTCAAAGGCTCAAGTCAATTTTGCCAATTGACGCCACTTGTGGCGTCAAAAATACATATCACTGGGTCCTATCGGTCGTGTGTACCAGACCAGAGTTTACGCTGTATTGTTGCATGGTTGCAAGACGTGGCCCCTGCAGAGAATGAGGCTTCCGATTTTTGACCACCGATATCTTAGAAGCGTAGCTGGTTTTTGACGAGGATTATTTACGATGTGATTAGAAAACGGGTTTTTCATTATGCAGTAGTGCGGAAATTATTCAGTACCGTCAAATACGATGGCTCAGCCGTTCTACGCATGCCAAAATACAGTCTACCGAGATAAGTGTTGTTCTCCATGCCTCCTTCAAAATGGTGCGAAACGCGAGGCGGACAATGTGTGACCTGGTAGGTGTTTTTGGTTTTGTACGCCTCCCAGGATGGGGTCTCCGTGACCTCACCTGTGCTTAGCTGAAGACAGTGTAAGAAATGGTGGCTGATCGATTTCACTGGCGTTCCTCCTGTCAGCTTTTTTCAGATTGTCTAACTGGGCGCTTGGGGATGTGGGTACCCCAGAATGCCTGACATAGATCAGCACCAGGTCCCCTTTCTGACCCATCAGTTTTCCCTTCTTTGCATCAAGAAATCGTTCAGCTGTAGACCCCTTTCGGCACCTAACTGGTATGACACACGAAGGTTGCACGAGGGCTGGGATACTGCCAGGTTGCCCGAGCCTAGACGGGGGAAGTCTAGAGGCAGTGGTCGGGTTCGGACCACGGACCTTCTGGTCAGTAAATCCGCGCTCTAACCACTTGGGCCATCTCGCACTAAGGCTTTAAATACAATTGGATGAACTTTATGGTTGTACGGCAGTTAACCATCAGTGTCAACACTGATGATGACGATCTGAGCGACAAGTATTCGCTCCGGGAAATACGACAGCTGGACTCCAACTCACAGTTCACAAGTAACATCGAGAATATCTGCAGCTCTGCCAACGCCATTTAAAATGCCTTGTCACACATCACTGCCGTTAATGGTCACTTGGGAACCGACCTGAAACATATCGCTGCATTACAACGTGACGAATTAGATGCTCGGCGGGCCATGTTTTCCATGTCCCTGCGCACACAGCTCAAGTCTCTCCTGAACGATAAAGACTCCACTGTGTGATAGACCGCTGCCATCCTCGCGTGTGATGGTACATGGCAGCACATAAAGCACAGCCTTTGAAGTTCTGCACAGTCTGTTGCACCGAAATCCATGCACTGGCCCGGTTGATCACCTAGCGACTTGCACCAACATACCACCACCGACATACGAATATCGTCCTGGCAAGCCCCGAAGTGCCCGACACTCGATTGTGCCACGCCCACATATACATCGTTCGACTCTTACTGCCTTTGAAAGGATCCCTCTATCTATTGAAATGGCTTGATCGT
Organism: Opisthorchis viverrini; assembly: GCF_000715545.1. Lineage (NCBI taxonomy): Eukaryota > Metazoa > Platyhelminthes > Trematoda > Opisthorchiida > Opisthorchiidae > Opisthorchis > Opisthorchis viverrini. The sequence goes on from NW_008751748.1 coordinate 342,509, forward strand.
TTTGCTTGTTGGCTATTGCCAAAAACTCGCCAGAAACTGTAGCTCATGTATCCTTCGCACGCTGAACAGCAAACTATATCTGCCCGGCTACCATAAGTGGCGGACATCCTATCTGAATCTTCAATGTTCAGGTGTCTTAACACCGTGTTGAGGAATTATACGTCAAGAACGACTTAGTATCCTGCCGCTAAGGGTCTCTGGTGCTGTTTCTACTGGTGGTTAGAAGGTTCGTCAGGTGTCTAGTGTCGTCCGTTACGGACGGAA
>NW_008751748.1:343511-354821 GCF_000715545.1 Opisthorchis viverrini
TAACCCAGTTAAGCTCCATCGTTCAGTTGATTGTGGACTAGTTGACCAACGATTCTTCTGAGCGCAACACAAGACGACGAATATATCCGTCGATACGTAAGCGTAAGTTTAGCAATTCCTCATTTGTCTTCAAAAATATTTTTTTGAAACTTACGCTTACGTATAACGGATTTTTCACAGCTGACAGGCTTTCCTTTTCCTGTACCTTTTTTGGGCACGTTTTACCACTTTTTCTGTACTGATTATGAAGATTCTGGAGTGTCGCTCCTACTGATGCTCGGGCGTACGCGCCAGACGTCGCGTAGCCGGACTAGCGATTCAGCCTTCACGCTCTGAATGCCACGTATGGCACTACTACTGACTAATATTTCCTACGCAACGCTCCTTCCATTTAAAGACAGTGGGACTAGAGGTATTCAAAGCTGAGAAAGAAAATTCACGGTTTTGCAGAACATGTTAGGCCCGTTTTCGAACCTCTGCTTGGAAATCTCATGCCAAAGATGTAGTATATACTGTCAATGAAGTTACGGGACTGTTCAAAAGATGGGAAACTACGATGCCGTTGAGCAGTAAAGCCAAGTAACCACTTCAAAGCGTGGAGACAGGCATGTATCGGGGAAAATTGAATTAGCACGTGACCTTCAGTATCCGGTGGCACAAGCCAGAGCATGACAGGACTGAATNAACTGGGGTCCCCATTTTCAAAAAGTGTTGGCAGTAAGCGTGGTAACCACTGAAAAATTAGCATGACCCCCATCCCCGTTTGTAACCAAACTTGTTGTGGCACTTATTCTACTCCTGCATAAATATGGAACCCGAAAACAGCAGGCAGAATTCTGACTTGGACACAACTATGCAAACCACATCTTCATATTCCATCAAGTGTTTGAGCAACGCCATACTTAAATGCATCCCAAAATTTTTTACTTCAGAAGTACGTTCGACTCGATCAACCGATTAATTCTTTTCAACATACCTGTGCAATAAGATACGACTCGGAAGTTCGTGAAAACCTGTGCTGTTTGTGCTGTTCGTGGGCGTGCGAGTATATGGGAAGCCATCAAAAAACTTTCCTACAAGCAGTGGTACCGGACGTTTTTCTTCAAATTCCTTATTAATGAGGTAGTAAGGCACTGTCCAGATCTCCTCAAGAGGGGACTTTGTGGACCTGGAATATGCAGAAGAGCAGGGAGCGCAAACAATAGTAGAAAGTCTAACCAAGACTATCTAGTCCTTCGGCATGTGCTTCGCGCTCACAAAGCACAGCGTTCTGCGCGCCGTACAGTCGTCGAACATGCCTCTGACGATTCAAGAAATGAAACTGGAGGTTGTGAAACACTATAGGTAGTAGGTAGGTAAGTAGCTATGACGGGTGTGACAGGTGAACTCACGAACCTCAAAGGCCAAAACTGCCTTTGCAAGCACAAGGTAGCTCAGTGGTAAAGACAAGAACTTACTGACCGAAAGGTCCCTGATTGGCCGCTCTCGTCTAGACTTAGGTGATCTGACAGTGACTCAATCGCTGTGTACGGGTAGAAGGACAGCTCTGCACCGAGAGGGTGTTACAGCTAAACGATTATTTTTACTGTTACTTTGATAAAAAATACCAGCACTGCAGGTCAACCAGAGACGAGCGCTGTTTTCCGTGGCCTTCAACAGAAGGGCGGACTAAGAATATGGAGTCGCACTGAACCTTGAAACTGTCGGACTGCATACCTCTATTCAAACGTCATTGCGCTGCTGGTCCTGATGACCTTCCACTTGCTCTATTAGGTATGGTGGTGAATTCTTCAGTAAATGCCTGTTTAGCCTATTTGGGTCTATCTGGGAGAAAGAGACTATCTTAGACAGCAGGGGTGAATCGATAATAGAGCCCATTTTCAAAAGGAGTGTTCGCAGTAAATGCAGTAACCACAGAGGTGTTAGTTTGGCTCCTATTGTGGCAAGACTTTTAGTGTCACTGATTCTTCGTCGTTTTACGGCGGCACACGAGATCTCGAACTGGTAGAGGCTGTCTGGACCACATTTTCACACTCCATCACGCGTTACGGCAAATCCACAAGTACAGACGACCAACAATCTTAGTGTTCCCTGACTTCAAGTATGCGTTCGATTCTGTCGATCGCTCAGTGCTGTTAACCATATTTGCTAAACAGGGTACGCCCCAGAAGTTTGTGGACACAGTCCGGTCACCATATTCACATACTTCTGGGCGTGTGGTTGTAATGACAAGCTCTCTCAAGGTTCTCCTACAAAAAGTGATGTCTCACGAGGATGTCCACTCTCTCCATTCTTGTTTAATTTCGTAACCAATGAAATAATGAGACGAATGATGGAAGGTCCTCCTCCCCTGGTGTTAAAGATGTCACTGGTGAGAACTTTGACGATCTGGAGTGCGCAGACATCACGCTCCTCTTTGAAGATCAATGCGAAGCACAAGCCCTCTTGAATAGACTGGCAAACGCCATACCATTTTCCAGCACGCCCCTAGCACCCTCCAAATACAGTCACGCTTCAGAACCTAGTCTCTGAACATACCCCTTACAACCCAAGGAGAATCACAGGAGGTTGTGGAAATTTTTACATACCTCAGTAGTTGTATTAGCTCTGACAGAAATCTGTCTGATGAAGTGACTGCAAGAATCTCAAAGGCTCAAGTCAATTTTGCCAATTGACGCCACTTGTGGCGTCAAAAATACATATCACTGGGTCCTATCGGTCGTGTGTACCAGACCAGAGTTTACGCTGTATTGTTGCATGGTTGCAAGACGTGGCCCCTGCAGAGAATGAGGCTTCCGATTTTTGACCACCGATATCTTAGAAGCGTAGCTGGTTTTTGACGAGGATTATTTACGATGTGATTAGAAAACGGGTTTTTCATTATGCAGTAGTGCGGAAATTATTCAGTACCGTCAAATACGATGGCTCAGCCGTTCTACGCATGCCAAAATACAGTCTACCGAGATAAGTGTTGTTCTCCATGCCTCCTTCAAAATGGTGCGAAACGCGAGGCGGACAATGTGTGACCTGGTAGGTGTTTTTGGTTTTGTACGCCTCCCAGGATGGGGTCTCCGTGACCTCACCTGTGCTTAGCTGAAGACAGTGTAAGAAATGGTGGCTGATCGATTTCACTGGCGTTCCTCCTGTCAGCTTTTTTCAGATTGTCTAACTGGGCGCTTGGGGATGTGGGTACCCCAGAATGCCTGACATAGATCAGCACCAGGTCCCCTTTCTGACCCATCAGTTTTCCCTTCTTTGCATCAAGAAATCGTTCAGCTGTAGACCCCTTTCGGCACCTAACTGGTATGACACACGAAGGTTGCACGAGGGCTGGGATACTGCCAGGTTGCCCGAGCCTAGACGGGGGAAGTCTAGAGGCAGTGGTCGGGTTCGGACCACGGACCTTCTGGTCAGTAAATCCGCGCTCTAACCACTTGGGCCATCTCGCACTAAGGCTTTAAATACAATTGGATGAACTTTATGGTTGTACGGTAGTTAAGCGTCAGTGTCAACACTGATGATGACGATCTGAGCGACAAGTATTCGCTCCGGGAAATACGACAGCTGGACTCACAGTTCACAAGTAACATCGAGAATATATGCAGCTCTGCCAACGCCATCTCAAATGCCTTGTCACACATCACTGCCGTTAATGGTCACTTGGGAACCGACCTGAAACATATCGCTGCATTACAACGTGACGAATTAGATGCTCGGCGGGCCATGTTTTCCATGTCCCTGCGCACACAGCTCAAGTCTCTCCTGAACGATAAAGACTCCACTGTGTGATAGACCGCTGCCATCCTCGCGTGTGATGGTACATGGCAGCACATAAAGCACAGCCTTTGAAGTTCTGCACAGTCTGTTGCACCGAAATCCATGCACTGGCCCGGTTGATCACCTAGCGACTTGCACCAACATACCACCACCGACATACGAATATCGTCCTGGCAAGCCCCGAAGTGCCCGACACTCGATTGTGCCACGCCCACATATACATCGTTCGACTCTTACTGCCTTTGAAAGGATCCCTCTATCTATTGAAATGGCTTGATCGTTTTGCTTGTTGGCTATTGCCAAAAACTCGCCAGAAACTGTAGCTCATGTATCCTTCGCACGCTGAACAGCAAACTATATCTGCCCGGCTACCATAAGTGGCGGACATCCTATCTGAATCTTCAATATTCCGGTGTCTTACCACCGTGTTGAGGAAGTATACGTGAAGAACGACTTAGTATCCTGCCGTTAAGGGTCTCTGGTGCTGTTTCCACTGGTGGTTAGAAGGTTCTTCAGGTGTGTCTAGTGTCGTCCGTTACGGACGGAAGCACTCGCCTTAGGTATAAGGGATGCCATTAAGGACTCTCAGCACACACCAGCGGAGCTTACTTGAGGAATGGTACTATGTTTTATAGAAAGCTACTTGCTTGGAAGGCTGATACGGGATGGCACTAACACATGAAGACCTTGACGCTCTTAGCCACTTGCGAACAGGGCACCCATGTCTTCACATGATCCGACGGTGCTCGAGCTCGTATACACCCTGAAAAACAGGGGCCATTCCAAGCACAACACCGCATCGACAAGCACGTTATTGTATCGGAAGACGGTAAATCCGAGACGGTCTCGACTGGCCTTCAATTGCCTTCAATGAATGACCGCCGCAAACAACTCCGTCAATACCATCAAATCTTTCGACTCGATTAATCCCGATGAACCCGTTCCTGCACGACGACCCACCTCTCCACGCCTGTCTCTGTTTCATGGTCCCAGCATGCTGCACAACTGACTCTGGCCATGTGACACCGCACAACACGACTATGCCATGGATAACATCCGTGGCAGGAACATGATTAGAATTCAAGATGTCGCGCCCGTTCTGGTGTACTAGGTTGGCTAACAGGTTAAAAAACGACAAGCCCCTACTCTGAGAGTTTCAAGAATTCATTGTCTTCCGTAAAAATAGTTTGGAACCTGCATTCAACCAAATACCACAATGTACTGTGACGTTCGGAGGACAAACTTCCAGACTTTTTCCACGAAAACATAGTAGTTTTTTTAGATGACCATCACAGCTTCTCAATCGCGTATGCAAATATTATTACACCTCGTCTGTGAACAAGAATTTCACGTTCATACGCACGCGGTGTTAACCCAGTTAAGCTCCATCGTTCAGTTGATTGTGGACTAGTTGACCAACGATTCTTCTGAGCGCAACACAAGACGACGAATATATCCGTCGATACGTAAGCGTAAGTTTAGCAATTCCTCATTTGTCTTCAAAAATATTTTTTTGAAACTTACGCTTACGTATAACGGATTTTTCACAGCTGACAGGCTTTCCTTTTCCTGTACCTTTTTTGGGCACGTTTTACCACTTTTTCTGTACTGATTATGAAGATTCTGGAGTGTCGCTCCTACTGATGCTCGGGCGTACGCGCCAGACGTCGCGTAGCCGGACTAGCGATTCAGCCTTCACGCTCTGAATGCCACGTATGGCACTACTACTGACTAATATTTCCTACGCAACGCTCCTTCCATTTAAAGACAGTGGGACTAGAGGTATTCAAAGCTGAGAAAGAAAATTCACGGTTTTGCAGAACATGTTAGGCCCGTTTTCGAACCTCTGCTTGGAAATCTCATGCCAAAGATGTAGTATATACTGTCAATGAAGTTACGGGACTGTTCAAAAGATGGGAAACTACGATGCCGTTGAGCAGTAAAGCCAAGTAACCACTTCAAAGCGTGGAGACAGGCATGTATCGGGGAAAATTGAATTAGCACGTGACCTTCAGTATCCGGTGGCACAAGCCAGAGCACGACAGGACTGAATCGGTGAACAGAATAAATGGCTAAACAAAAGGATGTCTCCGGCTTCCTGTGCGGGAAAGCATAAAAATCGATAGTGGTGAGATGCTACCCGTTCAGCCGATTGCTAGCCATTCAGCTTCTTGATCGTAATGACTGCAGATCTTTGCAGACGTGAAACATGTATCAAGGAGATTCAAGGATCACTTGTATGAAAATACAGGCATTTGGAGGATCTTACGAATTCTAAGGCATCGTAGGTGCACAGGCAGGATGTAAATTTTGTTCCTCCACCCGAGAAGATCATCATGCGGCGGCAAAGTCTTTGTCCTACTTTGTCGCTACTTTCAAGTTTTCCTTCCCTCATCATCATATTTCAGTCCCTCGGATGAGGCATTCTGGTAGTCTGTTTTTGTGTATCTCCGCCCCGCATCCTATGGAAGGTATATTTTATTACGTATTTTGTGGAACTTCTTTTCAATGTTCGTTTACATTTGCACCATAGTCAATGAATATCCATGGAAGTTGAAGAGGACGCGTGAAAAAGTTCTGGTTTTAAGAGATGTGTGCATATGAGACGTTTACTTTCCTATCTAATAGCTTGTAACGGTTTGGTTGGTGTTTGTGAACAAACGACTTCTCGGTTAAAGGCTTTCCTCCCTACATTTGAAGCCGTGACCTGGATGCGGTGAAGGTCTTGTGGGTACAACCTATTGAGGAAGTGCATGTGCGGATCTTTCCGGATGATTTCGAAGGTGTTGCGGATGCGCCTGGACTGGAGACCTACAGGGGCAAGTCGGCGGCACTGTAGAGCCTCATAAATGGGCAAGCAGAGTCGGCCTTTTTAAGATGGAATCGGTGGCTGCGATGGAAGCCCTTGAGGTGTAGTTTGACAACCCGCCGACGGCCGGGAAGCCGTGAGGAGTTCCAAGACGGTCAGGATGTTACCTGGATGAAACCCAACCGTGTGCTTCGCTAGCCTGCAGCAGCCTTCGGCTCGAGCTTTGCCGGGATTGGGCGGATTGTCGCGCCAGTGTTTGTCTAACTAGTTCGTCGTATGTATCACATACACATGTTCCAAAACCACCACCGCAGCTTTGGAGGGTGTGCGTAAACAACCGAACCGAGTGGTGGATAAGCTTCAGATACCGGAACACGGAAGGACCACAGTTGTCATTATGCGATCACTTGTTTAGACGCAAATCCTGCTGCGTCAAGGCTCAACGTCTGGCCTGGTGGCCTGCTGTGATGGTTGAGGGTACTGCACCTAAACCCAGGTGGCGTTCTAGGGACTCGATTAGGCTTTCGTGTGCTTTTCGACGGCAGACTGTTTGCACCGGCCGCTGGTATGCAACGGACTGGATACATATCACGTCAGCTGTTGTGATAGTGAACGCCGCCCGCTGTGCGGTGATGCTCCTAAGGCTTGTCCGAAAGATGAGTTCACAAAATAAAAAGAAATTTCTGGTTCTCAGAGCCGGCCTGCCCGGGAAACGCAACTAACCGTTTTACAAAAAAGGCGTCCTCTGATGTTGACCTGAACCGAACCACAGAATCCCGGCATGGTTTGTCCCGGAATTCTCTGCGTATCCATGTTTTCGGGTCCAAGCAGGAACTACTAGATAGTCGTGAGCGAACGTCTGACTACTACGGCTAACGCTGTAGGGTGCTAGCTAGAGGAAAAAGATGAAGATAAGTTCATATGACTACTCAACTGAAGACAGTTAGTCTTTAACCGAGACCTTCTATTTCCTCAGGGTTATAGTCGGTAGGCATGCAACTTAGCCACTGAAGATAGGGTTGTGTTGGTAAGCCTCTACGACATTGTAGCCACCGAAATTCTCCTATTTTAGGGCGAAAATTGCTCCCAGTTTGTCAGCAGCCTGTCTCGTAGTGATGTTTAGACAACCTAACTTATTTCTTCCTCTCACTTCAATAGCTTAATAGCCCAAATGACACTCCGCATGAAGAAAACCGTATGCTACGAATCAAAACAACCAATACAATTTAAATTTTCTCGCCTTAATTCAGACCTTTTTCCCGTTAAAGTTGACGGACACTCGCTGGCCAGTTGATTAGGCATCGTTTACCCTAGCCGCATGTTAGCCATGTGCACCGGCTTAATTCGTCTAACTGTATACTGTGATCCAAGTAATAATTGTGGTTTATTCCCAACTGTTGGGTTGCATAGCGTCAGGAGGGATCGTAGTGCTATATTGAAAATAAAGCATGAGTGGTTGGATTTGTGGCTACAGGGGGTTGCAGGGAAAAAATGCGGTGCGACGAACAGTATGCATTATCTGATGCGGACGCGATTTTCCTCAGGCCGGAGTGGGCAGGGAAGCATAGTTACTGCTATTCTTTTTTCCTTTGAGAAAAATATTGATATGAATCAATATCAGACCGCCGGAATTTGAAGGTGGTGGCGAAAGGAAAACGAGGACGGCAAAACCAAAGGCATCTCGCCTGACACACGACAGGAAAGGTGCCGCTTGCAGAAAACGGGGAGCCAAAACAGCAGATCCGGCGATGGAGCAAAGCTGACGTAACACAGCCAGATAAATCAACTAAAACCTAAAACAACCGCCGAGGCTTCGTTGCCTTGGAATTTCGGGCTTGTAGCCACGGGCACGAAGAGCTTAAGTAAGGATGATGAAGTCGAGGAATTACCAGTGCAGATAAGTGGTATGAGGAATCGCAAAACCATGGCGCATAGTGAAACTGCAGAGAATTATTGGTGTCGCTGTTGTAGTGGAGTCGAGCGCGAAATTTCCTTGGTAGAGTGAGTTGGTGACAACAAACAGGCTGGAGCGCGAACTGCACAGGAAATTACTTACTTTGGGGATCACAGACTGAAAGTCCACCAAAACGGTTAAATCCGAACGGAAGTTGTAGCCGATTAGAAGGAACGCGATCTGCAGACGGCTGAGGATATATGAAGTTTCTTCGTATTTGCAGTAAATGAAATGAGTGGGCGAGAGTGTATGGTCAAGATCAGAATGGAACAGTTGCGAATGTTCTATCAAACTGGACATAACAATACCGTGCCATTATCACCCTGACATCCTCCGTATTTAGGACAGCTCCGTAACGGATGTCACACTGTAGAGACAAGGTATAACCTTGCGATCTTAAAGAGACATGGGGTTAGTTGATTAGGCACCCTGATTCCATTGGCACTTGCCAGACATGCATGCCATCCGGTTTAGTTCAGTTGTCCACTGGTCTTTCTGGCATAGTTCGCAAGCTATAATGAAGTACCCCGCTGTTTACCGACCAAGTTGCACGATTTTCTATGCAATGGCAAGAGCGTCCTAAGTAATTTCAACTCGAAAGCAAATATCGAGCTGAATTGTTTACCTTAGTGACACCACATATGTTGCATCCACAGGGTCATGTAGTTCCCAAGATGTCAGCAAATTATTTCAGCCGAAAACTGTCTAAATGTTTTGTCCATTGTATGTGATTCGCCTTCTTTTCCAACTGGCGATTTTTTTGTTACATTGGGCAACTCGTTCCCAGTCGGTGATACCTGATGACCTTGAAAATTCGCTCACTTAAGAACTACAATATAGATAATTTGCGTCATAATTTACTACAGACGAACATTATAAAGCGGTGACTCTGAAAATGCCAGAGCATCTGAGAAGCCACACCATTGCGGTCTTGCTGTTTTACATAATGAGGCACCGGCAATTTTGCACACCTCACTGCATGTTCTTGTATGACAGGTTGTTTGTATATGAAGTAAACTGAAGAACGATAAAAACGCGGATGTTGCACTGGGCGCATAAGGCAGCAGGCAGACAGGTAGTTCACTGGCATGCCAAGAGAGTGATTTTGCCCTTCGCCGCTAATGTCAGCATTACGATGATAACCAAAACTCACCGAAACCAGTGTCCTGGTAGCGGAACGTGCGAAGAAAATAAAGTTTTATAGACCCGCACAGTCCAGGATTAAATGATGATCGAGAATTCAAATTAAACTCAAACCAATCCACAGACCGGGTCAGAGGACGTCATCTCTACATAAATTTAAACAAACACAAAGGCCTGCTCATGCTTGGCTATTGCAGAACCTGATAACAATTTGGTCCACTCATTTCCCATCCTATTGCGGCGGTTTTTAAAAAGTTCCAATCGTGCTATCCAATTAAGCAGGATCGATTGTTCGTCCCTGAGCGCTTCATTCGCCCTGAATTTAGTCAGGCTTGGTTCACGTTGTCGTATACCTGATACAGCGTGCACATTTAAAGCCCCCTTTTACCCGAATAATTATACCAAGTGTCTAAAATCCGTCTAGTTACGGTAAAATAAAATTTAAAAATATTCTGGCCCTGTAATAAAAATTAACTTGCGGTGAAACAGATATTTAGTAGAAGCCATGTGATTTTAATTTTAGCGCTTCACCACGAAGGCCCGTTTGCCTGATCGAATTTGTTACTCTACTGATTTTAAAGTACCGCTTTCTTATCTCGTGATAAACTAGTCCTTCAGTTTCGCCTTACTAAGGTTCTACTGTTTTCCGCCACGACCACATTCGTTTCTAATCCTAAAGGGGCACCATGTTATTTCTAAGCAAGTTTTCATCCAGCCTGAATCTATTCAACTAAGTCAACGCACTTTCCACAGGTGTGTCCGCCTCCGCTGGTGGAAGGGAGAATGTGGAATTCATCGTCTTCAGTTCAAAAAGGTGTTCTTCCTTATTATGCGGCTGACAACGTTTGAAAAGATCGCCTTTTGTTGTCCATTTTTATCCATGCGCTGATTTTACTGTGACGTTTGGACTTGTGGGATATTTTCATCCGAGTTCCGCGCCAACAGTGAGGTTCCACAAGAATCTGCCAATAGTATCACGCTTTGTGTCATTTTCATTGACGCGCCGCTCTTTGTCTAAACCAGCCTCCGCTTTGCTGATGACCCCAAATTGCGCCCTAAAAATATACAAATATTTCATAAAGACTCACGCTATCACCGTGCTTAGACAAATAATCCTTCAGTCATTCACTACAAAGCCCTAAATATGCTGGTAAGCAAACTAGCAGGCCACACCATCATCTTGAAATTATCATGTTGAACCTCAATGATACCGGCCATCACAATCGCAGAAGCCGTAGATCCTGGATAATACACAACAATTTTCCTGCCTCTGCTCTCAGTTTCTGAAGATGCCTAATTAAGTGGCCTATTTCCGCCATCTTTCACTTTTCATCGTGTATCAGCCTGATTTTGTTGCTTTCTGTTCCCACACACTAGACTAGTATTTTAGCACTGTAGCCTTGCCTGGCTTTCCTACTTAAAGCGCAAAAATAGTAATGATGTTTATTCCTTACTTGTGGGTGGTATAACGTCAGGCAAGGTAATAATAATAATATTTATTCTCAGCTAGTGGGTGGCATACCGTCGGGCATGCTCATAGTATTACAGTCAGAATAAAGGCATGACTGGTGGGTTTTGTGATTATTGGGAGTTTCCTGGAAAAGGGAAAGTGTCGTAAACAGTAAAC
>NW_008751748.1:355697-357572 GCF_000715545.1 Opisthorchis viverrini
AACAAGACAGGATAAGGATGAATCTGTACTCAGTAGTGTAGTCATCAGAGTCAAGCTAAGATTGCCAATATAACTATACTACCTGAGACAGGACAGTTTACTGCATGTGGGCTAAGAGGCGGAGTGGTGAGGGTAAACCAAACTCTTACCGACTGAGGGATGTAAATTCCTGGAGGTTGTATGGACGATACTAGGAAGATCTAGGAAGGAAGGTGGATGCGAGGGAGAAAGTCACCAGTCCCCGAAGCACTACCACCAGCTTTAATCAGTGAGTGGTGCGTGACGAAGAAGACTTCCGATGCTATCCTCGGATGTTGATAGTGGAGAGTCGGGAGTCTAGCTGTATGCTTATGTGTGTTGTATGTGTCCACTCCTGGGAGCAGCAAATTTGGTGTCTTTTTGTTTGCTTGACGAGGTAGGTTTTGGTGCGGTGTAGCCTCGATATTGACGAAGGTAGCTACAGCTATGCACGTCAACGTAGGCCATGGTCATCGCAGAGATCACACGTTCACAGTCAAAATAGAGCATGACTGGGGGGCTCGCGGGTACTGGAGATTGCGCGAAAAAGAGGACATTGTCATAAATAGTGGGCAACATATTATGAAAAAATAATGATAGGTTAATTTCCCAACTTGTGAGGCGCATGCCGATTGAGTCACGATCGAACGGTTGCAGCCAGAACGCAACAAGACAACGAGGAGGAAGGTAAAACCAACGGGACATGCTTGCTACATGACAAGTTATCGCAGTTGCAGGAAACGAGTAAAACTAGCACGATGGTCATGAGGTCCGACTAGCTCATAGAGGAGGCCGGTTGACATGAACTAAAAGTGAGATATTACTAGCCATGAATGACCTTGTGCTTTTGAGTAAATGGCCAGTCACAACCGGCAAAGATGAAGATGGAATAGTTTGAGGTAAAAGCTATTGGCAGGTTTTGTCTCAAAACTAATTAGACCCACTGGTGCCACTGTTGTAGAGAAGTCAGTGCAAGTGACAGGTTCGACGGGAAATGGCCCTGATGCACAGGGCCAAACAAACGCCGAATGTGGAATTGAACTTTTAAAAAGAGCAAACTGAAATCGCAGCAGAAAACCAGGTTGGTCAAATCCGAACGAAAATTTCTTTGGGCTATAATTAACTCGTCTCAGAGGCGGTCAGGGCCAGGTGAAAAATTTGCTCGTAGTTGCAAACACAGGCTCCAGTAGGCGAGAAATTGCGGGTGAGATTCTGAAGAGAGTGGTTGTGGTAGTACCATTACACTGTGTATGGCAGTGCAGTGCCATCACTGCACCGACATACCTTGGTTTATACACTGCCTTGTAACGGTCGCCAAGGATGCCTCAGTCGGACAGGAGGTACACATTTCCGTGGCGGCTGGATCTGGGTTAGGCAGGGAGGGAACGTCCAGAAAGAAGCTATTAAGCAAATTAACTGAAATTATTCTTTCGACACAAATTTTTTTCGCATATGCCAATTACCTGTGAGGAGCAGCCATCTGGGCGAGCATCGCAATTTTGCCTGCGGAATTTCGCAACCTCAAATGCAATGAGCTTGCTCACGTTTCCTCATGGTTGCTTGCTAAGTCACGAATCGGGTGGTCGTTCGGTTACGTCACTCCGCAGACATTTTCACGATATCGCTATGGGTGTAGAAAGGAGCTTGCCAACAGTGTGCTCCCGTTTCCAACCCCAAGTAACAGCCAATCCTCATATTTATTCCCCTTGACCAGATGAACTAAAACCTCCTTGTTTTACTGAACTATTTTTTAACTCTTACGGAATTTGGTCGGACATTTTGATTTTTGCGGTTGCTCGCCTTCGATATCTGTTTGGTTGTGACGACATCGATTTTGAGGCGAAGTGATCTGCGCTT
>NW_008751748.1:357797-359169 GCF_000715545.1 Opisthorchis viverrini
GAGTACGGATCTAGTACACAACGATCTACGGACGCAGTACTAAACGATCTACGAACTCGGAGAAGATGGAGAAAGCCCCGTCAATGGATCTTTATCCACCAGGGGAATCTAGGCAAATCGGCCGTTCTTGCAATCCCTTTGCTATTGGATCATCTGCTGGCTCTGACTCATCTAAGCACAAAAAATTGAAGTTAGCTGCCTTATTGCAAGCGCAGATTAAGGCATAGGAAATGGAGAAAGAATTGCAGCTTATGCGGGCGCGTAATGAGGTGCGTCTACCGGAGTTAGAGCTGGATTCGGACGATGATTCCGTCGTTGACGTGCAGGTTGACCCGCAGGGTAATTTAAAGGATTACCTAGCCGGAATTTTAATTAGCACACCCATATGTGAGGCACCAGCGGTCCAACCGACTTCTTGTGTGGTCAAGGCAGACCTACTTAGAGTGAACTTAGAGGATTTCGATGGCAATACAAGTTGTTATTGGAAATTTATTCAACAGTTCAAATACTACGTAGAGGATAGTGTGCAAGATAGTGGGCAGAGGATGCTATACTTGATTCATTACTGCAGGGGTCCAGCGAAGGAAGCCGTGGCTGAATGCGTAATGTTGCCTCCGGAGATTGCATACGGTAGAGCGAGAGAAATAATCAAGGATCTCTTCGGGAGAGAACAAATGGTGGCCAGAGCCATCCAGGACGATCTGTTCAATAAATTGAAACCGTTGCATGACGATGCAGATTCACTGTATCTTTTGTCGATAAATCTTCAAAATTGTCACGGTGCTCTGAGTCAGATGAATCATACTAGTAACATGAATTCGTTCTCGACCATTTAGCGCATTCTCCGCACGTTATCGAAGGATGCTCGTCGAAACTGGGCAAGGTTGGCTGACTCTGTGGACAACCTTGGAAAACAGATAGGTTTATCTGAACTATGCAACTTCGTTGCTCAAGAGGCTCGCATCACTCGCAGCAGCTATGGTATGCCTACCGTAGGCTCAGAACACCATCGTCCTCAAACTCAGCATCATCGGGTAGGCTATGAAAGGCGCCATAATACATTTTCCGTTCAGAAGGGAACCGATGACTCGTGTCCTTTTTGCGACGAAAGACATGGACTGGCGCAATGTAGTAGGTTCTCTGACTTGCCAATGCAAGCAAGATGGCGTGTGGTGAGAAGGAAGCGGTCGTTTTGTATGCCTAAAACCAGGCCATGCCAGTAACGAGTGCGATTCTCCTAAGAAGTGTGGTATAGAGAGCTGCTTGGGGTCTCACCATCATCTGTTGCATGTAGTGCCAGATGCCAACAAAACCACTTTGGTTGGTTTGTGCAACTCGACATCTCAGACGGAAACAGGAACCTGCCTTGGCG
>NW_008751748.1:359382-360234 GCF_000715545.1 Opisthorchis viverrini
GTTTTGTATGCCTAAAACCAGGCCATGCCAGTAACGAGTGCGATTCTCCTAAGAAGTGTGGTATAGAGAGCTGCTTGGGGTCTCACCATCATCTGTTGCATGTAGTGCCAGATGCCAACAAAACCACACTGGTTGGTTTGTGCAACTAGGCATCTCAGACGGAATCAGGAAGCTGCCTTGGCGTCGTTGTGGTTCGTGTGAATGGTCCGCAAGGCAGCGTTCTCACGTACGCATTGTTGAATATTGGGTCGGACGTAACATTGTTAACGAATGACTTACTTGATGAGGTTGGTCTGACTGGCACTCCAACAACTTTGAATTTATCGACGGTGAATGGGGCCTCTACTGCAGAGGCTGTAGCTCTCAGAATCGAGTTTAAATCGGTAGATTCAGGTGAGACTGTAGCGGCTGAACAAGCCTTTGCAATACGCTCTCTGCCCATCAGCCCCCGGGTCATCAGCTCAACGAGGATAGCTAGCCAATATGATCACTTGAAGGGCACTAACTTTGTGGAGCTTCCAGATAAGCGTGTAGGAATATTGATAGGAGAATACGTTCCAGAGGCATACTGGCCTATGGAGAAAAAGTTGGGCAAGCAGAAGGAACCCGACGCTGTAAAGAAACCTTTGATTTGGGTTCCACTTGGTCCGTTGTCTATAGGATATAGGGTGTATCATCCGTTATGTTGACAATGAAATTCCCCACGTTTATTATGCCCCCATTTGTAACCCCCGCCCCATTTTTGTGTTTAGTGTGTATATATGAACTGACGTTTGTTTGTCCTTACCACTTCACCCATTTGGCCTTGAGGTCATCCGGCCATTTGTATCTGACTTTGCACGTGTGACTGTC
>NW_008751748.1:360904-381119 GCF_000715545.1 Opisthorchis viverrini
TGATGGGGTACCGTAGATTGGAGCTGAGCGTAGGTAGTAGGCAAGAACCGGGGCGCCCGCTGTATCAACGTGGAGAATTTGGCGGGCGGTGTATCATCCGTTATGTTGACAATGAAATTCCCCACGTTTATTATGCCCCCATTTGTAACACCCGCCCCATTTTTGTGTTTAGTGTGTATATATGAACTGACTTTTGTTTGTCCTTACCACTTCACCCATATGGCCTTGAGGTCATCCAGCCATTTGTATCTGACTTTGCACGTGTGACTGTCGCACGTTGGAGCCTGTTTGCTCCCTTGCTTTGCACTTTTGAAGTCCAAGCGGACTGTTTGTTTTGGACGCGTATCTACTGTCGAGGTTTGTATAAATTGTGAATTTCTCTTACCCTAATAGTACCGTATAGAAACCCAGCTCCGACTTTGTTTTGCCTACCCGGAGGTTCTGGTATTACGCGTCACTCGAAGATACCGTTCGACCGTTACATAGGGTCTGGAGGCATGTGCACCATGTAAGTACGAAAGATGATGACATCACTGCTCACCCAAAGGCTCTGTATGAGGCTGATTTCAATGATTTAGAGACTCCAGGCGTATGCCAAAATGTCGAAGACAAAGAGGCGCTTCGTATCGTTGAAGAGCCTTCAGTGTGCAAGGATGGTCATTACGAAGTACCATTACTATGGAGAACGGCTGAAAGACTTCCCGATAATTATCGTCTGGCCCATTCTCGATTGCAATATATAAGATGGCGTTTTGCAAGGGATCTAACTTTGTTAGCGCAATACAGAGAACGCATGAACGATAGCATCGTTAAGGGCTACCTCGATCCTGTATCCACTCATCAATCTAAATCAGGGAACGAAAGGAATTGGTATTTACCTCATCACCCCGTTTTGAACCCGAAGAAACCAGAAAAGCTGCGAGTTATCTTAGACTGCGCGGCCAAGTTTAAGGGTATATCCCTCAACGATAGATTGCATCAAGGTCCCGACACTACTGCGAGTTTGTTGGGAGTTTTCTCGCTCTTCCTGAGTGAGTACCCTGCTGTGGCTGCAGACATTTCCGAAATGTTCATGCAAGTAAGGGTTCTCGAAGCCGCAAGGATGGCGGAAGAACTGAGGAAAGAAGCAGGATTTGCGTTCACAAGAACAAACTACTGAAAGGTTTCAACTGTAATGCTTCACTATATACGGAACACTGCCACTCGCTATAGTACCTACGTGGCAAACGGAATCTTTACGATTCGTCAGTTGTCGTCATCCGGTGATTGGCGTCACGTAATGAGTGACGACAATCCGGCAGACTTAGCCTCCAGGGGAGTAAGTTCTCTGACTGCTCTTCGACATTGGTCCAAGGAGACGGCCTTTCTGGAAGCGTCCGAGGACCAGTGGCCACGCAACGAACCAAATTCCATACCAGAAGAAATAGAATTGAAGACGAAACGTGCTTCGGTTTACGTGACCGCCGCTTCGGAACCACCTGGGTTGCATCTTTTAATGGAAAGGTGTTCCGATTGGTCTGAAATTCTACGATCTGTGGTATGGTTGACGAGGTTTAAAAACATACCTGAGAATGATGGCAAGCGGCTCAACCGCATCCTCACTGAACACCGGAGGACTGAAACTCACAAAAGTGAGGCAAGCTGAGCGTGATATTATTCGCATGGTTCAGAAGACGGTATACCCAGAAATCATGCTGAAATTAGAACGCGCCGGTAAGGTTGACGAACGAAGTGTACGCAACCAAAAAGTGATACGCTTATGCCCGATATTGATAGATAGCTTCCTATGTGAAGGGGGTAGGTTGGATAACCTTTTGTGGCCGCATGTTGCTAAACATCCTATCATATTACCCCCGAAGCATAACGTCACCAGGTTGATAGTTTGTATTGCTCACGTGCTGAATGGGCGCTGTGGACTATCGCATACATTAGCCGAACTGCGCCAAAGATATCGGGTCGTTCAAGGAGTATCGATGACTAAGCGGGTGCTCCACAGTTACTGGACGTGTCGAAGGAACCTTACAACGGCTTCACGACAAGCTATGGCGCCACCGCCGGTCGACAGGATCCAGCCGGGCTGGCATCCCATTACGATAGTTGGGTGTGACTATTTTGGACCACCGACAGATAAGAATGGGAGAAAGACTGGGAAAAGGTAAGGCTGTTTGTTTACCTGCTTACAGATGAGGGCAGTGCACATTGAGATGGCCTATTCATTATCTTCCGACTCCTTCATTAAGACGTTGATGCGTTTTATAGCACGAGGGGGAGCCTCAGAAAAGTTTATCAGTGACAACGGTCCTAATTTCGTTGGAGATGGAATTGAAACGAGCCATAGATCGACTTTCACATTCCCGCATCAGCGCTGAACTAATGCGGTATAACGTCGAGTGGCAGTTCACTCTACCGTTGAGCAGCCATAGAGGCGGAGTATGGGAACGTCTCATACGTTCCGTAAGACGGATACTAAGGTCGACAGTAAATGAGCAGGATGTGAACAACGAAGAACTAGTAACGTTTCTTACGGAAGCAGAGCGGGTAATGAATGGCCGCCCTATTGTGCCCAATCAAATCAATTATTTCGACAAGCCAGGCTTGACACCGAATGACCCGCTCATTCTCAACAACAGGGTACACGGAGTTGTGCCGGAAAGTATAACAGAGAGGTATACGAGAGGTCGACAACGGGTGAACTACTTGACTCAAGTATTTTGGAAGTGCTGGGTGAAGGAATACTTACCTCTGCTTCAAGGGCGAACTAAGTGGCAGAAAACTCAAAGGAACTTAAGGAAAGAAGATGTGGTCTTGGTGCAATCAGGTGCGTTCTCTCGGGAACAGTGGCCCGTAAGCGTGGTTGATGAATGTGAAACATCAGGCGACGGTTTAATTAGGATCGTAGTTGTAAGCACACGAGATGGTAGGCTTAGGAGGGATGTGCGTAAGATCGGTTTGATAGAGAGTTTTGAGTAGGGGTGATGGAAGGAGATGGGAACCGCGCGCTCAACTCTCCGCAGGTGGGAGATGGGTTTTCGAACTCATCGCATACAGAGAGACCACTGGGAGTTGGAGCGTGAGCGAGTTCCGTTTGGCGTACTGCTGTAAGTCCACTCGGAACTTGGGGTAAGTAAAATGTTTGAGCCAGGACTGACCATAGCTTGATGGAGAAAAATCCCCCGGGATTTTTCGTCGCGGTGTAGAAGACAGCTTGCCAACAGTGTGCTCCCGTTTCCAACCCCAAGTAACAGCCAATCCTCATATTTATCCCCCTTGACCAGATGAACTAAAACCTCCTTGTTTTACTGAACTATTTTTTAACTCTTACGGAATTTGGTCGGACATTTTGATTTTTGCGGTTGCTCGCCTTCGATATCTGTTTGGTTGTGACGACATCGATTTTGAGGCGAAGTGATCTGCGCTTTATCCTCAGGCTGGTAATTGTACCGCCTTATTTTTGTAACCCTACGGTATCTGCAGAGGAGAATTCGTTGAGGTTTGTTGGATATGTATATTATTATATTTGCAATAGTACCGTGATTCCAGAATTCGGATTTCTTGGTCGTATTCCTGGACTGGCACGCGTGACTCAAACTCAGAAAGCAGATAGTCGTAACAGTACTCAACGGACACAGTACTCAACGGTTCCAGTACTCGACGGAGTACGGATCTAGTACACAACGATCTACGGACGCAGTACTAAACGATCTACGAATGGCCGCCGAGATTTGCGGCGTTAAAATAGTGCACACTTCGAGAACGTTTGAAAAATCGCTGCGAAGGTTATGAAACCCCCCATTCTACGAGCTCGCACCTGCTTCTTTTTCGTCCCACTAATCGGTATTCCTCTGCCGTTTGATGAGAGGTTTACCAGTTGCAAAACGTTCTAGCAGATCTCTGACACTGCTAACACAAGTAATGAAATGACGGATTTTTTCCAAGACATGCCATCTGTTGGATGATTGTTAACTCGCAAACGACGCGCTTTTAAACAAATGCCACCCCCCTGTGAGCATCTGTCTTTAGGAGAAACCGGAACTTAATCATCTCAAGGTCTTTATTGGTTGAGTGCGCAGAAAATCTTCACGTAAAAGCGAGTGATTTAACTAACTCATTCAGCGAGGGCCAACTGATTTCATTGCACTTCGAGAAGGAAAACAATTCGTCCCCTTGTTTACTCCCAGACACTATTTATTTACTTCACCACTCCGAACGGTTGAGATAAAGCTGAATTCACTAGACTTCAAAGTGGAGAGTACCAAGAAGATACTTATGTTGAATTTCACTCCCAACCAGTGGGCGTCATACATACACATTATTATACATTATATATGTATATTAACGTTACACTCAGAAGAAAGAGATGATTGTCATCTGTCGACAATGCTAAACAATGCGCGAACGCAATGGGTCACATAAATAATGTGGATTGTATGGCACAGATTTGGTCACGTCTAAACTGGTGCACTCAAAACGCGGTGAACATTGGCTACGGAGAAGCACAATAATTGATACTACTCACGAGGTTGCTGGAAACTCTTCGACAGCCCACGACCGGTTTCGCCCTTCTTGGGGCTGATCAGGTAGGTTCAGTCCCCGAGTTTCTGTCGACGTTATGATCCACTTGAACCCAGATTGCGCTGTTTTCGAGTAGTTTCCTCTATGAAAATATGCTGCGATATCTCGAATATCATGCCAGCTGAATCATGAGGCGGCCTGTGTGCGGCACATTCAGCTGGAGGACATCATAAACGAGAGATTCAATTGAGTCTCCCGTGAAAGCCAAATTGATTTGCAAATGAGTGTATCTCTTGAACACAGTAAATCAGCTTACTCAAGCTAGGAGTGGACCTACCAAACTGAAGCAAGGTCAAATCGCCACAGCGCGAAGATGACGGGGATGGCAAAACAACAATGTCCTGCCTGACATGTGACAGAAAGTTCTAAATAACAGAAAATGAGCAACCAGAACTCTGAAGAAACTAGAGTTTCTCAGCGATCATGGCATCCAAGTTGCGCAAAAATAAAAGCTATTGCTGAACCCGCACTAGACAATTTGATAAATGGCCAGGGTCAACGAAGTTGCGAAAGGGAGTTATAAGGTGGAAGAACTCGCGGTGTTAATAAGCGATAGCCAGAAAATCGGAGACGGCGTTCGGAACAGCTGGTTAGACATACTCATATCACCGTTGTAGCGGAATCGAATGAAAGGCTCTCTTGGAGGGTGAAGCGAATCTTACACAAAGGGATGTGCGTAAACTTCAGTGAAAATTAATGGATTTGATATAAAAAACTGAAAAGGCATCAGATTATTTAAACTCGAGAGAAGGATTGAATGGGGTGAAAATTAATTTTTATAATGACGGTTGCTGCCGGATAGGCGGTCTGTTTGCACTTGCAGTCAGCGTTCCTAGAGAAGGAGAAGGGAGCGTCCAGGTTATGGAAAGAAGAACTGCAGACACGCCTTGAGACTGGGTATAGCAGCTTTGTGCCACCATTCTTTGTACACTTTGGCTTCTTGGCATCTCTGTAATGGGCGACAAGTTAGAGGTGATTTAAGGAGGGATGTTCATCAGCATTTCAAGGCAATTAAGAGAGTTCAAACAGACAGAACAAAGCAGAAGAATGGTCTCGTTAAAACCAAGTTGACCTGCAAATGAGTGTATTTAACGAATAGTAATCACCACTCACATCCGATCAGTGGCACAACGTGAGGCCTGATAATAATGTTACATTCAAAACAAAGAGCATGACTGATGGAGTTTTTGAGTACACAGCATTGTGCAAAAACTATGTAGCCACGCACATATTGGGTATCGTCCGGCATGTTGACAAACGACAAAACCGGGCCAAGTAGAGCACAGCAGCAGCAAATGGACCACAAAAGTGCTACTTTTATGGATTTCCTGAGGTAAAAGCCAGACTCAGAGCCACCAGCGATTGACAAGGCTTCTATACCACTGCGGTGAAGGTAGGTATACGGAGGTACCGTGGTTAACGGTGCCGCGTGACCCTCCCTGAAAGGCTTGAGCGAAGACCACAAGAGGTTTCCATGCTTGCTTTTCCATGCATGCTTCCAAATCTGCAAGGTAAAACCCAGTAAGCCATCATTATTTCGGTTTGTGTATTGGTAAAGAACTCCAGCTACTAGATTTTGTATTCGGTCAAGGAATGAGGAGACCTGTAAAGCAGCTTCGTCGGTTAAAACAAGCAAACAGCGGCTTGACAGGCGGTTCGCGTAGAAGGCCAATGAAACTTTGGCTAACTTTAGGACAATGATATTAGACTGGAGTTGTTTAGAACGTGTGCACTTTAGCTGAATGATAACGGAGTGCTGGTGTGATCTGTCAAGTCAAGTAGAGGCGCACCGCAACGTTGTGCCGCTTAGTAGGCCGTGGAATAACAAAGATTTTATCCGTCGCGCATCTTCAAAAAACTGTTTTTATGAATGGTTGGGAGGTCCGGCAAACAAAGTGGATTGGAAAGCAGCTCACTTCGATCGGTCAAACCCTTTTCCAAATTCATGTTGCCCGCGACCGCCAGCCGAGTTTACTTCCGAAAAGCCGTACGAGGATGGCAGATTTTAGCTGCTTGGTAAGCAGGAGTTGCAGAATACGTGCTGAATAAGCTCTCAGAGTGGCGCATGGAGTCACATATCATGCTATAAGAGCTCCATGGGCATTGATATTGGAAATTGTTTGGATGCGCCTGACGAAACTTGCCTCGTTGATCAGTTACTGAAAGCAAAGCACACAAAGCGACAAGCAGCCAATGAAACGCCAGGCATGGAATTGATCCAGAAAATATAGAGCAGCTGACACCAGCGTACTTATTTAACAGGCCTGAACGTGTTTCGAATTCGTTATGCTTACTTGCTACATAGATTCTGAAAACCTGTTGTGTGACAGCGGAATTTTGAAGTTGTGTGACCGACTTGCCATGATAAACCGTATGTAGCTAGAGAAGTAGCGTCAACCGAGTTTCTTTTTGAAGTTTTGTTATCATGGATTAGCTGGACCTGTGAGTTTCACGTAGTTTCACAAGCGGACTAGGCTATCTATATGCTTAGCACACAACATGAAGAGTGCGACTGCGTTGACGTTATTGTACGGAATGTATATAGAAATTCACCAAATGATTCCTCGAACCAACTACACAGCCCCTCTTTGTCAGTTCGAACAGTTTCTTGATCTCATTAGATAACGGACCAAAATGAACTATGAACAGCCCGAAATGTGGTCGAAATTTGGTTGAGGGGATTGTTAGAACGCTTGCAGTAGTACAGGGGCAAAAGTTGCTGCTGTTAGGTTGTAATCGTATGAGCGCGAGCATAGCCGATCAAGCGTTTCATATCAGTTAAATAACTTTTAGCTTCTTCTCTATTGGACCCCCACGTAATCAACTGTCATTAGGACTGCAGGCGTACTGACGTCTGATTATTGGATAAGACATGGCGCGTATGTTTGTTGAACGGAAAAATTTTTGCAGGCCATTCATACACCGCTTCTGAACAGGGCTGTAATGATAACAATTCCTCGGTAATTGCTTTAGTGGCCATGCCTTATAGTGGTCAGCGGTTAGCAGCGTGTGTGACTAGACCCGTTGGGAAGGAACTGGCGGTTACGGTATAATGAATGATCCCATGCTCTTCTCATGGAGCGTCATACTCACCTGGATACTTATGGATACTTACAATGGGTGTTTTGGGGACCTTTTAGACAAACAGTCCCAGATACCATGAGACAATAGCCTTTACGCGGTAACGCCGTCAACATGACGGGAAAATCCAATTGGATGACATTTACGTATAAATCCCCAGACATCCGTTCAATGAATTTCCAAGCATCAGTCGACTTTGGCAGAGAGAAAAACTCTCGTTTGGCATCTTATTACTGGCAATAATGTAACCTATGCAGCATTGCGTCGTCGGCGACCACAAATCCGATAACCTTGGAAAAGGCCAAAAGAAATGTTTTGGGCCGGTGTTGAAAAATCGGACTAAACGTTTCACTAGAAGACAAGGCGCCAGTTTCTACCTCTCACAACTTGGGCCAGGTTCTAAAAACTCCAGCATATATTTGCGTAGTTCCCGCAGGAGGGATGCGAATATTTTTGACATGTGCAGCAGATGCCCGGAGCCATATCTGATTTGAGTTTTTGAGGCATTTAGCCACCATTGCGGGTAAGAAGCATGCAGGTTTTAAAGAAGAAAAAAATTCAAGTCACATGAGTTAGACTTGTGTATTGTGGCCCATGGACACTGGCCGTAATAGGCAGTATGTGAGACGGACCCTTACGTTTTCAGAGGAAGGATTTAACGGTGAGCGCCGCCCCTGGTCGATGTGCTCGTAAAGCAACTGTAGATTGTTGACGCATTGCGCGGTCAGGATTTTTTGTTACCGTTTTCTGCTGTGCCTTTTAAGACGTCAGCATGGTCAAATGCAGCTATAAAAATGCGATTGTTTTCATCTGCATGCCCTCTGAGGTAATCGGAACAAGGACGCACACTTTATCACTTATTTCCTAGTGTTTTCCCCAGAAATTATAATAATAATGTTTACTCCTAAATAGTGGGTGGCATACCTTCAGGCATGGCCATAATGTTACGGTCAGAATAAGAACATGACTGGTGTGAGTTGTGGGTACTAGGAATGTCGTGGGTAAAGGACAGTGACATAAACAGCGAGCATTATCCGGAGTAGACTTGTTCCCGCACGAGGTGGTATTTGTTAAGAACCATAGTTACAGTGGCTCTTCTTTTGCATGGGAAACATGAGATGGAAAAACACAATCGCTAAGATTCGAAAATGGCGGGCGAAGACAATACGAGGGAAGGTACGGCATGGAGCTCTCCACCCGGTTGTGATAGAAAACTTCAAACTGCAGAAAATCTGGAACCGGAATAACGGATCCGAGGAGGCAGCAGAACTGTCACGAACTGACCGGCCAATTTGCACTAGATCCTAAAACTATAGCTGGGGCTTCATGGCCTTGTGCCGTTTAGCGCGCGGTCGGGGTCATGAAAAAGCATAAGTGGAGATAATGATGTGGGGGAATATGCATCACGAATAAATGATAGTGGGAAACTCAGAATCACAGTATGCAGCGAACCTTGACAGACTCACAAGTGTTACTGCTGGGGCGGAACTTAGTGTAAAAGTCCCTTGTGTTAAGAAGTTCACGCAAACGCACAAGAAGGAACGCGAAATGCACGGAAAATTACCGATTTGATGAGAAGTACAAAGAAAGGACGCCGAGATGTTTAGATCCAATAACAGGTTCAGTAGATTGTACTGAACGCCTCCCTGATGTGGCTGATGCCAGAAGAAGATTATGATGGTGCTTGTATATAAGGGAACGAGTGGGTGAGGGGGTGCAGTCAAATTGGGAAGTGAACAGTTGCGGGCATGGTATCCGCAGGGTGGCAAAGCCAATGTAATAACGCAGGTGATATTTGTTTCTTGGTTTGGTCATGGATCCTTTCAGGTGTAACACTTAGATCGGGTGGATTGGATAACGACCGAATAGGACGTTCATGGCACGTAATACCGCAGGTCGAAACTTGGGAAGAAGATTAAATGGAATGGAATCAACGAGGCCCAGAGAGTTATAGGGGCCATCGGACAAGATATAGCCTTTTAATAGGGAAAAAACTGAACGTTCGCCACGGTGAGGGTGGTAGTGTAGTGTTTTGTACCTTTATTTTACTTCCATTATAACACTATGTATTTCATGAGTTGCATAATCGTTTTTCGTTTGAATACAAAAAACTACAAAAACGCGCACTTGCACAATTTTACAGAATACAAGCGTGTTCACGTGCTTTGACTCTCTCTTCTGATTTCGCTCGCGCTTGTGGCGGTCATTCGCGAGTCCCATGCACTAACTCTGGTACCAAAACGTTTCAGACCATCTTCGAAATCTAGTATATGTGGGAAATGTTCAAAAGAAGAACTCTGGACCAACATAATTGGATTATTGTTTAATCGCTGACCTGGGCCAACGACGAACTATTTTAAAGAGGACAATTGTTAGTGAGTCTGTTCCATTTGACCTCTTTATTTTTATATACCCAACCTAGTGTTATTGTTTTTATTTCTTTGCCGCACACTCCTGGTAGACTACTTTACTGGGTAGCCAGACCACTACAGTAGCAACAAGTGGTTAAGTCAGGCGGAAAAAGGAGGGATATCAGCCTAGTCATCAGAGTCAGGCTGAGATTGCTAATATATGCTAATATACCACCTGTGGTAGAGGACATTTCGACGTATGTAGACAGACAGGCGGCGGCGTGGTAAAGGAAATCAAACACGTGAGGAATGACGAATAAAGAGCTATTGAAATGGTGGACTAAATTTCCTGTGAGTTGGAAAATGCTAGGACAATCTAGAAGAGAAGGTGATTGAAAAGGGGATCGTCACTAGTTCCCTAAGCACCACTATCAGACTATACTATAAGTGGTGCACGGGGAAGAGGACTTTCGACGCTAGCCTCGCATGCTGCTAGTGAAGGGTTTGAAGGGTTTAAATATATATATATATATTATCGTGCTCACTCCTAAGAGCAACAGGTACGTGGTTGATGGGGTGGGTTTTGGTGCGGTGTAGCATCTATTCTGACGAATTCAGCCACAATCACGCACATCGATGTGGGTCATGGGCTTCGCAGAGAATCTTCAGGTTATCCTAGGCTTCCGTGCTTGTCCTATTTTCATGTATCATTTTTGTATATAATCACAGCACGTCATGGCCAGCTGATGAACACTTGAAAACACTCTGATAAACTACATTAGTATGGTTGTAGTGGCTAACGGCCCTATGAAGACCTTGGTGAAAAGAACAAACTACTAATATAAGTTAGATACAGTGTCACAGGGAGGAAAATCCAACAGAGAATTTCGTGGATACGCATTCTGTTGAACCACCACACCACATTCTAGTGGTCGAAATCTTCGGTAATGGCAAAATTAATCCATAGGTGTGAAGGGTTTTCAGTTAAAAATTTTTGTTTAAGTTTAGAGTTAGTGGCAGCCAATTACAGCGAACCTACGGTCACAATAACAGTCACTCAGCAAAAGTCTCAAAGTCACGTTGATTCCAAGAATTAGGCGGTTGTGACTGCAGCTCAGTAAAACAAACGTTTTTTACAGTAATACGACCGATATTGATAGGGAGAAGGAGGATGTTACTGAGTATAAAAAATGGCAGCTTGTAAGCGCTTCAGTGTGGTTATTAGACAAATTTGCGGCA
Source organism: Opisthorchis viverrini (assembly GCF_000715545.1). Lineage (NCBI taxonomy): Eukaryota > Metazoa > Platyhelminthes > Trematoda > Opisthorchiida > Opisthorchiidae > Opisthorchis > Opisthorchis viverrini. The sequence goes on from NW_008751748.1 coordinate 372,148, forward strand.
GGACTGCATGAAGAGGACGGAGAGGTTTAAAGTAATAGAATACCGAGACCAAACCCAATTTTTACTATCAAATGTGTTGAAATGACGAAGGGTTAAGAAGTTTTATTCTAGCAATTTTTGATAATGTGTGGCTGAGGTATTTATTGCGGCAGTCAGCGGGCAAAAATATCCACCAGATGGGTAGATCGTTATGAGCACTTGGCAGGTGACTTCAATCTGGAGCCGAAAAACATAAAATGTAAGCGTGAAACCTAGTTAAGCGATGTTCTTCCCAGGATGCCCAATTGAAACTTATCTCACCACAACGCGACGGAGAGAATTGTCTTGTGCAAGGGTCAAGAACAACCTGCAACAAAAAAAAAATGGAGGCTGTTGGCAGTTCCGGCTTGTCAAGAGAAAATTTTTGGGGTGCTGGGGCAGAATATAGGCTTCTATGTTTGTCAGGGTGTGCTTCAAACGTAAGCTATTGGATCAAGCCTTGGTTTCGCCTTTCTGTTTTTGAAGGTCGGGGTGGTTGGTTTGTCTCTTTGGTATTGTCTCAAATTTAAAAAGTACAGGTTTGCTTTTTCGAGCTGAGCCCAGTACCACAGCCTTTTATCGTGTGTTCTAGTCGCAGCTTTCCGGTTTACCGCGGCTCCGCACGTTACAAAATATAAATCGTCTTTCGAACCTTACGTGGTCATTCTTCTGAAAAATAGTGGTGAGCTCATTTCAAGAAACCACAGATTCCATCGGGATGGCTTTGTTTCTTTCGGAAAAACCGCATCGACCTCGTTAAACTTCTAAACAAGTGTTTCGTAGGGATGCTGACCCAGATCCCATTTAGTGAATGAAATAGGCATCTCTAAGTGGTGTGCGCAGCATTTCGATGCAAAGTTTGAATACGAACGTGAGTTTCAGGGCTCACACTGTAGCTTGAATGAAGTGACAAATTTGCGTATAGTGATTAATATGCCCTCGGAGCGTCTTATTTTTTGCCGAAATGTGCTTTCATGGTTGAAACTTGGATTCGAGACAAGCTCTCTTTGCTCCTAATAAAGTCTTCCTCGCATTACCGCGCGATCCGGTATACTGCACTCGGCGGCGCAAGTGTTGTGTTCCACAACAACCGGCGGAAAAGTGAATTCAGGATATCATCCTCAGCTGAGCAACTCAGATGCTTCTATGATGGTCGTATAAACTTTAAGAGACGAAAAAATGAGAACTTAGGTCCTTCTTAGGATGCTGTTAACGGTCCTGCGGCTGAGTTAATTTTTGACGCCTAAGCTGCAAGAAATCTGACTCAATTAGGGCAAAATAGCTGACCGACTGGATGTGAGTTCTACCCGTGGTACCAGGCTTGGGCTTGGAGGAAGTGGCTACTGTCGACAGCGCCACTAGTGAGGCCCGTGAATGTGGAGACACAACATTCAAGTAAGCTGGACTGCCGCTATTCGGAATCAGCAAGTCGGCGTGTTAAAAAAGCTTATTGACTACAGAGCACACCGGGAAACGAACACAGTCATGCATACATGCGACCGCATAACACAGATTCGGCAATATCAGAGTCATTTCGGTGCATAGAAGACGACATACGGCAGAAAATCATCCAAATCTTCAGTTGACACCACGGAAATTTTTTTGTTCCTCGAGTGGAATGCGCTCTGACGAAATGCGGCGCACGTGCACATTGCGACCGACAACCCGAAATCGCAAGGCTATTGGTTTGGGTTATGGCTAGTAACTACACCGAGCTTGGCAATGGACCCACAAAAGCATCGTGCAGTTAGATGACTATAACCTAAATTTTCGACTGACATCCATTTATAGTGATTGTGTAAACATCGCCCTATGGAGTACATTTAGACAGATATAGTGCGCGAGTTTAAATGAACTGCGGGTATTCATCAATTGCACAACACCCCGAGCTTGTGTGAAATATATTTCTGCGAGCAAACAGGTTCAGAAGTTTCATTACTCTGGGGTGGAAGATGAACTATGCGCGTAATTACAAGTTAGATGGTAATATAAAATAATGATAACCGATCAAAATAATACATACATATTAAATTCGATAATAAACTACCTGGCACAATCAGGTTTCAATTTGCTTAATGTGGCAGGCTGTTTGAGAAAAATTTTCCCTTGTCAACCAGTTTTGTATCGAGCTCATATAATGGGGAAAATTTTTAAAGTTTCTACAGTCTGGTTCTCTCATGCTTTTATTGCTTTCGATGCGTACATCCAGCTGTTGTAGGTAATTAGCTGCCTTGGATTGTGTTAACGACCAACATTTTTTCCTGTACGTAAACGCAGTCAACCTGCTGATTGCTCCAAATGGACCAACCGCGGAATTCTACGTGTTTCGAATTATGGAGCTCAACATACGAGCTTCGCCAAGGCCATAGTATCGACGCTACAAATGGAGTTCTTCAGTGGGTAAACGCCTTAATGTTTCGCGGATGAGCGCGACGTACCTGATATGAAAACTTCAGGAAGCTCGTTGAGCAGCTTAAGTTTCAGGTATCGATGTTTGGCCTCAAGCACCTTTGTATCGTGAATTTCAAAGTTTTTACCACGTCAAATTCCGCGGCTATGATATTTGGAAGGGTTTGGTCGGATAAATGCGCTTATGTACTTACAACGTTGCACGAATAAGTCCCAAGGAGGCTAAGTGCCTTCAACTGTTCGATATGTGCACAGGAATCAAAAGACGCATAAAGGAACCGGATTGTGAAAACCGTTTAATAATTTTCTCGATTATATGACCTCGACACAAGTATGGCAGGGGGAAGTACATTACGTGCAACGCTCGCTATCGCTGGCGCATGGTCAGACATGATGCTCTGACGTGAGAACAACCAGTGACTAATTCGAGAAAAGTTGGGAGGAACGTTCTCACGTCAGCCCCAGCCTTCATCCCAGAGATTACCTTTTGTTGTGGAGAGAACTTTCCGTCAGTTGTCATCAATAAGCAGCTGATACGGGGAAAACTTCTGTTGGTTCGCTGAAAAGTTGCCGTCACCCAGTAAAAATCGGGAAAGCCGTTTTACAGATTTAGCATCTTCGAGGTAGAATACACGAAATGGGTTATCCGATCTGTCTAATCCCGTAAACGACGGACAAGTTCTTGTTCACTGAACTGAGTTTCGAAGTCTACAATGCAGCCTTCAAAACGAATGTATTCCGAAGCAAAAACTGCGCTTAGGTGGACTGATGGGCCCGAGCATGAGCCGTGACCAAATAAGTCCTACACAGCTGCTTGTCAGGTATTTGGCGAACTTGGATCGAATGTAGAGCGTTAGCATCCATGTTCGAGGATAGACCGAGTAGTCTCCAACTCCTCGGAATTCAGCCGACGATGGCGGTTAAACCGCCCGGATACTTCGACGCCTAGGTGCTCGTGCTTGGCCATCATACTGAACTTAGTTACTCTAAACGAACTGTGAAGCATGCTCACGTAAGAGTACTCCTAGCACTGTAAGTGATCAAGTTCAGCCGACGCGGTTAAACCGCCCGGATACTTCGACGCCTAGGTGCTCGTGCTTGGCCATCATACTGAACTTAGTTACTCTAAACGAACGAACTAGCATGCTCACGTAAGAGTACTCCTAGCACTGTAAGTGATCAAGCAGCTGACGTACTTTTCTGTCGTAAGAATCCCATGTGGTAGCACTGGTGCCTGAGGGACGGAGTGTAGAACACGACAAGGGCCATCCGTGTCGGATCCCAGATAAGCATGCTCAGCTCTCTGGTGACTGACTGGCAAATAGCAATAGCCAACGAACCCTTCAGGACAAATGCATGTGTCCGTATGAAGAGTATCTACAATTTCGCGCTTCCTAGTAAGCCATTCGAAACATCTGAGTATCACATTGATCGGACTCTCAGTCACCAGATTTTCTGACCAATCAGAACGCTGGCCAATCGGGATCTGGTGTTTTTGTTCGGCGCTCCTCCCAGCGCTAGGATCTCGACTCGTCCTTGTGGCGATGTTGTGGTAACTAATAAAGCTGTAGCTATCTTCCTTTGTCTTCATTAACGGATATCTCAAGCTAGCGTTCTCTACGATTTACAGTAGTAGACCGAACAGCGAACCAAGGACAGGCAAAGTAGTTACCATATAACTTGTGCACAAGAACGTCATCGCACGTTTTTTGTGCGCCTTGGAACCTTGAGGGGCAAAGTGTTAGCTCAAAAACGTATAGGTCTGCCATAAAAGCTGATAAAGGCGTAAAGATCATTGGATATAGTAAACATCTATCCTGTAGTCATACCACGTCGGATGGCAGCGTTGCCGACGGAATGAACGCTGGGATCATTAAGCCCGTTGTTCTTTCCTTCAGCCTAGACACCTCATGCCCTCGCGACGCTAGCCTGTAGGCAGAAGACAAGCTCCACAACGCGGTAGTTCATCCAGTGTTGCCTTACACTGTCAAGCCTAACCGCTCTGTCTCGAAGACATGGAATTGTTTGCGTATGAACTTCGGTGACTTCGGAGCGTTGCACATTAATTATATGAACCCCAGATTTGCAGTTTAAACTGCACTGAATGTTTTTTGGAAACACGGCGACTGATTACCGACTGAACTGGTTAATTCTGCTTCATCCACTAGGCTAGTTCGGCCATGTTTTCCATGTGGCATGTGGCGCATGGCCTCGCGGTGCCCTCGATTGGAAGATACTGCAATGTAGATAACGCTCAATCTATACACGGGAAATGGAACACATAAAAAGAGCGTCAGCTGCTCTAGTGTATACCTTCTGTGGTTAGAGGTATCCACCTTCATGCCGATGTCATGCAACCATTAACGGCGTCGTGTTCATTCTCCCAGTTATAATCGTTGAACATGTGTTCTGTTTCGTTTTTAAAGTCTTTTCTGTAGACTTTGTATCCTACAGTGCCCTACTCAATAATTTGCGGTGACTCGAACGACCGCACATACATTAACTATTCAAGGTTATATGACTCAACTGTAAGACGCGTCAAAGCGAATTGTTCAGGCCGACCGGTTGATGTTTGATGGACTATAAGTTCAATCCTCGGTTGCTGTAGATAAAGCTTAAATTTGAACCACTACCTAATTACCTGTGCTGGTGGTCATCTTTATGGCAAAACGCCTCGTAACATGTCACATTCACCAATTCTTATGGATAGGTGATATTCCCGGCTTAGTTCGTCGTGGCTATGTTCCATGTCCTTTCCATATTATGACCCCACCTGGACGCTGTAAATCACCTTACCGACTCTTTTGAGGACGCCTCCAACAGTCTGTTTTTGGTGCCCGGTGCGATAGTCCCTGACAAACACATGGTTTCCAGGCCTGAACATTGGTTTCCCGGCCGCCAGTGATTGAAAATACGTAAGTGTTGGCAGGATAGCGTCATCAGAATGTCTCAACCGTCTGTTCATCATGATCTATGCTGGAGAGCGACCCTCCGAATACTGTGGATTAGGGGCTGATCTATAATTCTACAGGAACATATTCAGGACTTTTGCCATGATCCCTTCCCATTCTACTTTTGTCAACGCGCATTTAAAGGTTCAACATTCAACTACGTGCACGTATCTAGTAGTTTGATCACTATTGACCGACCAGCCATTCACATAAATGTGTATTTTGTGAATGGTCACTGTGCCATTAAATCACCAGTACATGGCACAGGCTAGTTGCGTTTATCCAAGTACCTATATCGAATCTAAACTGAGTAGTGTCGCAATCGCCAGAAAGGATGGTACACGTGCCATTGTGTTCATTTGTGTCACATCAACTGATGTGTCTAGCCACAACTGTTAGGTGCATTTTAGATCTCGGCTAGGTAACCGAGTTGACACAACTGGGGACAAATTAAGTGTCATTTTCTCATGTACGGCACTTTCTCCACTTTAGACCGGCAAACCAAATAGAGCATGTCTAGATGGACGGTAGGAACTGCCAATTAGATCGGTAGATGGCAGCCACGTGACATGGTCTGATTCGTTGCTGTCACTTCAGAGGTGACGCTATACTTCTGCTTGGCCCATGTGTTACTGTCACGAAGCGCGCGCAATCATCCGTAGACAACGTCAAACAAGTACAGACAGCCATTCATATAAACCCGTATAGACCGACTTTTGCACTTAAAAATGCTGTCTAGAAAAAGCACTGTCACTCCGTTGCCAGAGATGTTATAGTTTGGCGAGCGCGGTCACTACTTTTCGCGTCCCACATGTTATTTCGGAGCATACGGCCACCCTGTTGCTGATATCTGAATCCCAAGTTAGGTAAAGTAGCCTGTAACTATCGGTTTCCCTATCGACAACCAGCGGAGGTGAGACTAAGGGCCAGGCTTGCACCAACAGGTTACCACTGACTGGTGACAAACAAACTAAGTTGAGTTGCTTTTGCCAGGAATAGACTGGGATGCATCGTCCACATAGTGTGGGTCTAAGACTGGTATAAGACTGTAGCTCTACACCACGAGCAGTTACCCTGGACGATGCTTGATTGAAGATCTTGTTGAGAACGAAATTCAGGGGAACGGAAGAAGATGGACACCTTTTTGGAGTGTCATCAGTTACTGGCAAGGATGACGATCCTCATGATCCTCATGCATTATTCCTGTTGATGTTTTGTTCTAGACTCCTCTGGAATGACATGAAAAATAAACGGATTGTTTGTGTGGAAGTGGCTGCAGATGAAGGCTTCCAGCTCCACTAACATCGCGCAAGTGGTCCATTTCCTGAGCTTGCTCGTGGCCCCAAAATCTCCTGGACAACAGGCCTTTGACCACTTCATTTCCTGTGTTACGAGTGGGAGCTTCCGAAGTAGAACGCTTTATGTCCAGAAAGTACAAACCTTCACCTGATGCCTCCGGCGTCGCTGGTGTGTACACAGACGTTTTTTACGCTTTCCAAGGCGTTGAGTAATTGGTCGGTATTTTCTTACGTCATTGAGTGCATTCTCTCCAAATCATATCCCCAAATTCTGTTGGTTTCTACAGCGTCATTGGTGCCCTCAGTTTGGTCACATCAAAATGCTTTGACCTGTTACCCATCTATGGTCACACTATCGTATAAGCTGATTCTATACAGCTGTTCCGGTGGGAGTGGCAAACTTAAAAGCAGCTTCTCCAATAATAGCCATTGGCAGTGTAATCACTCTTGACTCATTGTTCAGTAGGCGGTTCCTTAAAAGGATGATAACACTCATCGTATCATAGGTTTGAATCTGAAAGTCTCTTCAGTGGCAATCAACCCAGCTGTTGTGTAAACTGCTGTTTTCCCCGATCGGAACTCTGGGACAAGAGTTCAACTGGTTCTACTGACACATGACCTGATTGCGCGCCTCTTGCCCCCAAGAAATAAAACCATTGTGTTCAATGTGTGGCTGACCCGATTCCGAATCCGCAAAAGAATTAAAACGACTCAGCGTCAGTAAATGTGTTAGGCCTCCGAAGCCCCGTTTTCCTCCTGGCACCTCGTGGAACGGTTGAGCAGAACGGTTGCAGCTCATTTTGTTCTAGAGGTAGCTGACTAGCTTACTGGTGTTTTCTATCCACGGGTCTCAAGTCAGTTACCAATACGTGTGATCATATTCTTTGTTTCACCATCATTATCGCTCCCATTTCAGAACGATGACTGACATTTGCATTATGTGATGTTGTTTGCAAATATTGATTTTCAATGAGCGTGCGAACTGACTTATTTAGTGGCAGTATACAAAAGGTAGATTTCTCGAATGACATGATGTTTTGAAGCACAAACGATAGTAGGATGAAGTAAAGAAGTTTCTTCTTTATGATTTCCTCTGGGGACTTCAATAATCTTTACTTTTTCCCGGCAGAAGTCCAACTCACGAAATATTGTTTGCCGTCCGGAACATCAGAAACCATTCGAAGCTTTAATCCTGTTGTAAACAGATTTTGAGGAGATCATTTTAAGCACCGTCGGCGATAATCACTACGTATGCTCTATCTTGACTATTCTAAATTCACTGTTCTTTTCGACTGCGTAGCTTGTATGCTGTTGGATATTTCCATCAATGGACATACTGTCAGTCATAGCCCACATACTCTCTGTCAAACATAGAAAATGTAGTTGCGGATAAGTCCTTCAAAACTGGCGTTTTATAGCCTCAGTTGAAATTTCATTCTACTACTCCTAGTTTCCACATTCGACACCCCGCAAAGTCCCGCCACTGAGGCTACCGGTAAGCACCACTTAGTCACGGAACCACGATGATGGTGGTCCTTGCAGATTCTCACTGCATTTAGTTCACTATGAAACCTTTCTTCACAGCCTGACGATCAGAAATGTGATGTACCTGATATTCAGCTACTTATGATTTCTGTGCTGAGCATCCAAACGAGTGGTCAGCCAACGGAGGGCAGTCGAGCGACGATTTATGGAGGCATACTGTGTTATTCGAGTTCTTGAAGTAATACCATTTAAAAGATGTGCTGTGACAAGGACGTGTTTCTATGAGAAAACAGAATGTGCATACTTGAGTGGTAATGGAATGGCACATGTGGTTGGTCTTCCTTAGTGTTATTACCAAGGCGGGATGGCCGAATAGTTGGAGCATAAATCTACTAACCGGAAGTTTAGTGGTTCGAACCCGATCTCCGCCTCTCGACTTCCCCTCACTTGGGCGACCTAGCAGTATCCCAGCCCTCGTGCTTCCTTTGGGTGGCGTGGCAAGTAGGCGCTGGAACGATGTTACACATCTGAACGATTGTTATTATTACCATCGATTTTGCAGCTGATTAAAGTACCGATTGAGCAACAAGACAGCCATATTAACGAATGTGTGATTGGACTGTAGTAAGGAACGATTTCACCAAACCACACCAGAGTTCAGGGCATGAAGCCTTGAAGCACTATCTACGAGCAGACTCCGTCACGAAGAGACTGGACCTTACCGTGGTGTGACGGTTTGCGCACCTCAGCGATCCATTGAGCTATACTGGAGAGTGTCCCGCGACACTCACAGAGTCTCTCACACCAGGTT
>NW_008751748.1:384174-386885 GCF_000715545.1 Opisthorchis viverrini
GTGCTACTCGCCTTCCAGGGTGGGGACCGCGTGATCCTCACTGTGCCTGGTTGGAGACACTACAAGATATGGCTGCCAACCGATGTCAGTGGCGTTTTTGTTGTCAGTTTCTATCCAGATTGCCTGAGTGAATGTCTGGAGGTGTAGGCACCTCGGAATGATTGTGTTAAGCTAGCACTAAGTCCCTGCCCCGTCCACCTTTATTCTTTTCTTTACAATAAGGCTTTCAAATAAGTCATGGTTGTACAGCAGTGAAGCATTGGTGTTGAGCACTGATGTCATGCTGTCGATGATGATGATGATGATGACGAGCAGACTTTTTGCCATTCAAATCATCTTTTGATGTAGATTTTCTGGTGTACCTGGATTGTAGTGATTTGATGACAAGATTTAGCCCATAGCGCATATATAACGGCCCCTGTCACAAATGAAACGGCTTCTCAGTTTACGGGACCCGAGTATCATGTTTAATGGCATGTCTTTCTGTTCGGACAGGGGATGACAGGATTACAGTCTTCCGCTTTTTTCGTGCCTGCCTTCAGACTTTCTCATTCTTCATCTTCCTAGCTAACAGTCAGTGCTGACTCACCGTCTTGTATAAAAAGGGTGCCCACTTATTCGATGCACCCTTCACCCCAAAACGCTCCGTGATAAACTTTCCCGTCTGGTCAGTTCGGAGATGCCAAACCGTCAAAACGCCTGGGTATGTTTTAATTACAAATGTAACAAGCCTACACTTTTTGCCGCTTCCAATAGCAACCTGCCGAAGCGGTCTCCAACCTACCACGAGCGTGCACTCTGTCGACACTGTTTGATCTTATGATGTACGAATCAAACGCACTCTTTCAGTGCTCTATGATCGAGGCATTCCTGCACACATATCGATTGTTTGTATCGATGGAAGAACTGCGGAAAATGGTTGAGAAGAAGTGAGTTTCTTCTTTAATGTGTCCGATACAGACTACCTAATCCATCTTGTTAATTTCAGGCTCCTAGCTACTTGTGTATCAGAAGACAAAGAAGTGAACCAAAAGCTATTTGCTCTAAAGTACGTCTGTGTTGATCGGTTTATACTTATAGTGTGTATATTAGGTAACATAGGGTTACGCTCTATCGTTCGTTTGTTAATTAAGTTGTGCAGTTAGATTACAACGTAATATACCAGCTCAGAGAACAAATCACCGATTGGGTGTGAAACATTAGCGAGATGGCCCAAGTAGGTAGAGCGCGAATTTACTGACTGGAAGGTCCGTGGTTCGAACCCGACCTCCGCCTCTCGACTTCCCCTGTCTAGGCTTGGGCAACCTGACAGTATCCCAGCCCTCGTGCAACCTTCGGGTGGCATGGCAGTTAGGCACCGAAAGGGTGCTACAGTATTCTCTGAACGGGCAGCCTCACAGAGACCAGTTTCGGTGGGTCCCCTGGGACTTATATTTTAGTACCATGAAGACATGCCTTCTCGCATTACGGTCCACCTTCTGATTTAGATTCTGTTCAAACTCTTCCCCTAGTGAGACGTTTACGTTCTCCTAAAAGGCACCCGTTCCAAGTTTCCCAGACGATTCTGGGGCGGCAAAAGCAGAACAGTGGTGTAACTGTCAAAAGATTGTCACAAAGTGATTATCACTCGAAAAAACGTTATGCTCAATTCCTAGTAATCTGCAGACGAGGACTGCTGAACGAAGCGTGTAGAAGCGCCCTACAATTAGCTTTCCCTTGCGACATGAGGTGCATAGATCTGTGAATAGTTTGTTCGGCTGTGAATAAGAATAGTCAAATAGACGCAACAACAAGTGCTTGAATATTCCCATGGTTTGAAAAATAACACAGTGACGAACATTAATGTTTTCGGGATCTCGTCATCAGGTCAGTACATATCTAATGGTTAAAATAAGAGCGAAAAATGAAATACGCTACGAAGATTGGTTAGTGAAATGCAAAAACGTGGAGACACGAACGATTGGTTTTCTGCGCCTCCCCCCATTTCGCATCTAGTTGAATGCTGTGAGACAGTGAAGAGGGCTGTTGAGTGACTTGGCCGGTTGATTCGTGTCACACGACCAAGGCAGACTCAGCGTTCGTACGAAACGTTTTTGACAGCACAGTACCGGGTTTCGCAGGCGTATAGCGACTGCCTCGGCCGTTGTCAAGCCACGTCGTTGAATAGATACTGGTAGTCGATTTGGCACGCGCTAAATGATTTGAAATGACTCATTTGGCATAACTACGTGCCCGGTGTCAATTAGGTGGGATGCGATTGAGCTCCTGGCTGAACTGTTGAGGTTAGTGGTATTCCGGTAAGAAAGGTGCTCACGTATTCTCTTAGAAAGTTGCCGTGTCGTGCGCCCAACATACTCCGCCGAACAACACCAGGAGAAAGAATATACAACCATGTTCTGGATGAGGACTGGCATCTTGTCTTTGAGGTTTAAGTTGAGCAAAGGGTTTGTTGTGAACCAAGACCGCAGAGTTCCAGCCGGAAACGTGCGTTGAGACAAGCGGCGATTGACTATGTCCGCCAACAGGTCGCCTTTATACGGTAGACTCAAGTATATTGGCTTCTTTCCAACGGTCGTGATAGGCGGTTGGATAGGGCGGTCGGACATATTCTTGGTTATAAACCTCTCCGGATAACCATTGGCTCGGAGCACGTTAGCAATGTGCTGCAGTTCGGAGTCCAGTGTATCAGCAGAGCAAATACGTTTTGCTCG
>NW_008751748.1:387738-425187 GCF_000715545.1 Opisthorchis viverrini
AGCTGCAATTGACCAAATCGGATTTGAGGCAGTCTAAGTTGGCCATTGAAGTCGGGAACAGGCCAGAAGTCCGGTCAAATGGGTTCTCGAATTGCACCTCGATTGCTAATTTGTCATCTCTACGGCGCGGGCAGCAGAATTTTGGCCCTAGTGATAGGACCTCCGAAAGCGTTTCATCGATAACAAAGTTGGAGCAGTTGTATACGGGAAATTTCGCTCGCGGTTTTTCCTCACTCAGGGTTTTCTTATCAGCCTGTTTTGTAGCAATACTTCTAACGTAAGATGTAAACTCCTGACATTCGTCGTCTGAGAGATCCTGTACAATGTGTAGTCTTTGGTTGGCCAGTTGTTGATACTCGCTCGCTTGTGCGTACAGTGTATCAAGCTGACTTCGTGCATGTCGTTTCAGTGAGACGTCATCGGGTCGGATACGGTTTCTACGTAGTTGTTTCCAGTAAGTTTTTGGGTATTTACCGCAGAGGTTTATAACCAAGAATATGTCCGACCGCCCTATCCAACCGCCTATCACGACCGTTGGAAAGAAGCCAATATACTTGAGTCTACCGTATAAAGGCGACCTGTTGGCGGACATAGTCAATCGCCGCTTGTCTCAATCCTTACAACGCACGTTTCACTAACCAGTCGTCGTAGCAACAACAAGTGACGAGATGGACCTGCATCAGTTCGCACCGCTTGGTGAACACCAGCAGAGCATCGCCCTGTTGCATCACCCACTGAATGAAACCTAGTTCATTCTGATGGGACACTGTTTTCTACAGCATATCTGGAAATGTCGGCTTCCGAAGGTGTGTGAATGATAAATGGTATGAGGGATAGATCTGCCATTGATCTACATCACTTTTCCGGCGCGGAATACCTTTCACTTGCCTTTACGGGAGTACCAGTTTTGTGTCAATTGATCGAAAACACTTCTGCTCAACCCCTCGAGTAGCAAGTTTCATGCTCTTACCTCTTTTTCCGCTTCCTATATCTGACGACTTCGCAATAACGATTGACTGCGATAAATTGAAGTGATTACACGGCACCTTATGATGCACTTGTTGATCGTTGCGTTGAAATTCAATTTCCCACCGCCACCCGAATCTTTGTTTTGCATATCATTTTCGTCTGGTTCTGCCGACTGGTACATGCATCCCCGATGAGTAGGAACAACTTTATAGTACAGTATCCGAGACAAGATGTTGTGATTTAGGTGTCCAACTTCTCTTCCCCATTTTCCAAGGCAATCGCATTACAGCTGTTGTTGACGAGACGCTGTCAGGCTGTATCAGGCAGTATGCACCCACCTGCTTCATTCCTTATGGGAAAACAAATTTTATGTATGTTGAAGAAGTGCGGTGTGCTAACACTTTTGGATTATTTCCATTGTTCAGAAATAGGGTAATCTTTTCTAGTTGAAGGAGAAAGCAATTTTCGCGCTGTATTTGTTCGTCCAGATGTAGCACCCTTTCGTTGCCTACTTGCCACATCACCTGAAGGGAGCATGAGGACTGGGATACTGCTAGATTGCCCAGGTCTAGACAGGGGAAGTCGAGAGGTGGAGGTAGGGTTCGAACCACGGACTTTCCGGTAAATTTGCACTCTAACCACGGCCACCTCGCCCTTGCGCTGTGTTACTACCTTGTTTATAGGACTTCATGACATTTCTACATCAGGTGTCTTTATACTATCCCTGAAGTGACACTACATGGATCTAAATCTGTCCTGATGAAAATCTTAAGATGACTTCGTGTGTCTGCGGCTCTACCGGCCGGACATTCTGGTTTGAAACTCACACCTTGAGCTTCCCCCCTCACACTGAAATTTTTCATTTAGTTTCAGTTGAATTTTGTTCGAGGCATTTATATTTTTACCGATGATCGTACGCAATCTCTGGTTGACGGAACATGTGGCAAACGTATGCTACATAATGTTTCAAAATAAAGTTATGCGGGCTTTCATTAACTTAGTGCAGTTATTCTAGTGGATGTTGTAAACATCACAAGAGTAGGTTATTTATCCCGGTCATTAATAATCCGAGCCACCAGAATAAGAATCGGTCGGGTGAGTATGGAAAACACCGCATCCATACCGTACTGAGAAGTATCGCATCAGGCGAGTCACCGAAACCAGAGAAACCTGACTGACACGTGCCGCTGTATCAGTCAACATGCTGCACTTTATTACCACAAATTCATGGCAGTTTTCCGGGAACGCTAACTGGTTGTCGCGTCAATTACCAAGCAATCGTCTAAACGCGCTTGCTATTTTCTGTTACTATGGGTTTGAATAAGTGCATCGCGGCGATATACCCAAAAGAGTTCGCATCATTTAGACCGTTTCAGGATTCCGGTTGGAAACTGTATAACATATTAAGTTTTTGTCACAAGTAGTAAGTAGCGACAATCCACCGGCGATCATTAAGGGCTATCGTGCAAATAGAGTTAAAACCCCCCCACCAACTCTACCCACAGTGTGACTCTCACCATGTGACTCAACACCCCCAAATCGTGTTATCGGGTGACAACCAAAGCATGGGAGTGATATTAACCACACTGAGTAATTCAAAAGTAATGGTAAATAGTGCTGATTTTGAGGTGGCTGAGCCGAACGTTACGCTTGGGTCGTCACGTTTTCTCATTCTGCAACACATTTTTGTGGCATGGGTTTCTAACCTAGGCTGTACATACCCGTAAGGGTGCGAGACGGGTCAACTTAAGGACAGGTTGGTTATCTTCCAAAAGTTTCATTCAGTCTCTCCTGTCGACAACTGTTTCATACTACTAGGATGTTAGTAGTCTTGGGAACTCGGTCATCTAAGAGTTTTATCACGGTTACGATTAGGTTAGATGTGTTCTGCCGACTCTCCTCGATAGACACCAAGAATTTGCCATCCTGTGCACTATGTCTACAACTGCACATATTGGGTATTTGGTACGGTGGCCCCATAGACGTGGATTGTCTTGCATGGACAGACAATCAGATTCTCACTGTTATTGCCACATCTGCTGCACACAAACATGAATTTATATCTCAACTTGTCATCGCATTATTGGGCTATCTTTGGTTGTGTCGGTTCACGAACATTATTGTGTGGCCACAACGCAACTCGACTCAATCAGAGGAGAAATGTGGATTTTTTTTACTCGTAAAGGGTTGGGTTTTCGATGACCAAGGAGCGAAATCTCTCGAGTGACACCGCTGTTGCTGGCTGGGCGGGGACTAGATTCTCTTGCGAACGGAAAGAAAAATGATCTTTGAGGCAAACAAGAGATGAAAACACCACAACCAACGAGGTGCAGCTTATCTAATATGGTTCAGCAATCAAACGAGAATTCTTATTTACCACTTCGGTTGGGATTGCTCACTCTCCTGGTTCTGTGAGTCTTGTTGAGTTAGAGTTTTGACGCACACTTCCTATAAAGGCCAGGAGTACTCACTATCCCATATATTGAAAGTATGGTTGCTAATGAATAGCCGCAGGCAGTCTCTTGGACTGTTCAACATGGCCTTTCGCGAAACTCCAGGTAAAATGCATTCGGGATACTTATTGCATGATACCACAGTGTGCGAATGAAATATCCATAATGATCGGCTCACTGATATATTTGCTATTGTTTACTAACTTTTTCATCACAGTAGCATGAGATGCGCAGTTTATTGGGTTTGTTGGGAATGCAGGCAAGGAGGTAGGCTGAGAAATGCTACTTCAGGGTATATTTAGGACTGTGAAACTGGTTGCACAGTTCGCGCATTCTACGGTTGAATCTAGTAAAATATACGTACACCACATGTGTTAATGCCTCGCTCTGCAAATAGCTTACCAAGACCGGTTTTTTGTGTGTGCATAGCTATGTTCGTCATCGCGTTGGCAAGACACGAGCTTCTGTGGTGAATACCATAATAGATTGTTTACAGCGTATTCGAATACCACAGAGTCTTAATGGTTTTACGCCTTACTACTGAACTTGAAATTGATTCTCAAACGGTAAGGAAGGTTGGATATTGGTGCTCACCTTATATGGAACGAGCGAACCGTTCTGTTTCTGTGCTAACGAGCGACCACCTCGACTATGAAACGATGCACGAAAAATATGCTTTATTTATGGATACACTGATGAATATCACTTATGGAAGCCCAAACGTCATAACTGGGTGCCTTCGTGAAATGTCAGGTCCTCACCGGGACGGCACAGGTCATATTTCGAGTCTGTGTTCTTGCACTGAGGTCAGTAGGAAGCCGCACACTCTAATAATTTAATTTCCAATTTTCCATCCTCCCTCGGTAGTTCGTTACGTGTTTTCTTGTCTCGCTGGCTACGTCCGCCACATTCCTCCGATTTTCAATCTCCTTCTGGACTACAAGAGCTGCATCAATTGATTGTCTTACTCATAAGGTGGCATAACATCCTACGCCCAAAATCGTTTAGGGGCAATGTAGACAAACTGGATTGGCGTTCGAAGTACAGAGATGAGTCGCCGAATACAAGTGGTCTTAATTTGCTGCGCTGCATGTTCTATGGTGTTGATCAAATGCAAATGGAACGCGCCGCTCGGAAATTTGAAACCGTCTGTCTTTTGGCCGATTCACTATCCGAAACCTATTCCAAAAGACTGATCGGATCACCGGAAAAGATCAACGGTGAGTTCGTTTTTAATCCCAAGTTTCAACTTTCACATATTTTTGGCGTTTTTCAATGTGGTTCCTCTTTCAGTGAACCCAGCTAACCTACAAATTTGATGCCCCCATGGTGTCTGAGAATGCAACACAGCCCTTAGAAAGCCCGCAGTATATGGATGACTGGCATCCGATGAACGTCTGCCTATCAACAGTGGTTGGGCCACTGTGATTGCTTATGATAGCAAAAACAGCTTGCATGGGATTACTGTGCTACTGCGGGTGAGCCTGCGAATCCGATGTAATTTCGAAGGTATAAGACAGGTGGAAAAACGTACACATGCCTGGTAGGAGCCATCAGCCTGCATGGTGGCATTACAATGAGCGTTGGTACCACGTCAGACAATGGGGTTCCACGACCAACAGTCCCAAGCTTGGGTGCTCCGTTGCACTAATTTACTGGTACTACTGAAATCCGAATCTATTGTCAACTGGACACTCGTTGTTATCATGAGGCGGTATAGTGATAAATTCGTGCTATCTGTAGCTGGCGGATTGTGAGGACTCGCATTTCCCTTTCAATGAAGCAGCGATGCTGCCTTCCTCGGGGTAAGAGGGGTTAGTTAAAGTCGACGAAAAAACGCTCTTTTGAATCGCGCGACGATTGACCGTGACTACTGGTGTATTAACTGATGCAGTCAAAGTACTGCTAAGTACCGAGAACCCCGTCTGACTCAAAACGCATCTGCTGTGAGAAGCAGCACTACGGACCAGACATCCATGCTTTACTCTCCTGGCCCCTAAACTAGGGTATCGCCAGGACTATGTGTGTCAGAACTTTGAGTCGTTTGCTTCTAGTCAGTTCCCTTAAAGAAACCCCACCACCTGGTATCTTGCTGACCATACCAGAACGTTGAAGGTTGAGGTGGAGTTGAACATCCGCTGGATGATTTTAACGCACAGCAGTGCACAGTCTAGAACTTAGTGGAGTCTAGTTCACCAAACTGGATTCCTACAGCCACTGTTGTTTCAGGACCCAAAGACAGCCACACGTTTTCGGTGCGTTCAATGTGTCGGATTTAGAATAAAGGATGAGTACCGTAGTCGCGTTTCGAATTTTAAGCTCCGGAAAACAGCAGACATCGCAGTTTAGAGTTTTAAGGGTCTGGATGAGTCTCGCCTGTTGCTTCAGGCCGTAGAAGTGATCTCATTGAATGCGGCTAGCTTGGATAAGCTACCTGTTTTCAGTATAGCATCTTCTGTTCTAGAGAAATACACCTATTCGCATACCAATGTGGTTCTGACGGGACTCACCCGGAATCCATCTGAATCGTTTTTTTTTTTAATGAGTATATTTCGCTAATTTTGTGCAGTTTGGGTTCAAATAGACCATAAGATTGACGGAAACTCGGTAACTGCGCCCACTTCCATACGTATATTGCAATATATCGAATATCATGTTAACTGAAAAATGAGGTGCCCTGGTGCTGCACATTCAGTTACTTAACAGCATTAAAACATGAGAGATTCTGGTGGGTTCCAGAGGAGCCTCCCATCAAAACAAAATTGGTATGCAAATGAGCGTATTTCGCTTAGTTTGTACAGTTTGGGTTCAAGCTGATCATAAGGTTAATCTAAACTTGGACACTACGCCTGCCTGATGAGTACCAAGAAGGGCCAAATCGGTCGTGTGTTGCCGAAGAGTTTCCGACAACCTGATGGGTGTTGTATTACGTCTTTAAATCTGTTCTAGTTTATGTATAGTGACCTTGGAAATCGTCCTCTGTGGGGCGGGCGTTTGTCTATTGATAGTTTTAAAGTGACCGATAATGCTTAGAATGATATAGTAGGTCGGGGAGGGAGATTAAAAATAGAATTCTGCTACGAACACAGACGATAGTGTGTATCTCGTGCGTAAACTGTGTTTTGTCCGGAGAGGGCCCGACCACGGATTCCCTGGTCAATCAAAAGCGAGTATCGTGTTGAATAGAAATTCAATTTTACGTCAATGTATGACTAAATTTCATTTAGCTACATGCCATCTTCGTTACAGCTTTAGCACTTTGGAGTCTAATCGTCCAATTGTCCAAAGTTAAGCAGTTTATAGCGCGTCAATCTGGTACCAAATTCAGTCTTACCTGCCGCGTTCCATCTGCATAGAATCCCAACAGTGAATGGTGATCGATCGGCAACCGAGAGGGGACAATCAATTTCTGGGATCCAACACCACACAGTTTTGTCCGAAATGTGTGGTCCATTTATCGCTTTTTACAAGCCTTGTCTCGTCGGGACCGAATAGTATCACCAATGCTCGAGATAGTGTGACAGTAAAATGGGTGATTCTCCGGGCTGAGCTTTGTACTGTATTGTGAATGTGCCACTGACGGTGTTGACGTACGGAACAAGTTTAATGCACTGAGTAACACTACTTCGTCTCTGTATAATCCACTCACAATTGTTCGCTGACGATCAAGGGTCCTATATCTGCGTCGTTTGTCTTATCATTTGAGCTCCCTTACTTTTCACAAACAGGCAGTAGCTGTTTCATTGAGTAGCCCTCATATATCTAGGCGTTTGTCTATATCAGTTGTGCTGTCTATGAATCAAGAAGTTGATCGTTTACGCACTTTGTGGCCAGTGTTTGAGCCCACAGTCTCCGCGCCAAAACGAGTCTACGCACCTGTTTTCTCGACCTTGGGGGTTCCCTGAGTCGATTTACTCTTGCTATCATGATTAGGCACAATATACATAATCCCCATCTGCTTTTTTTCACCATAGGATGCGCAACCAGTCCCTCTCATTCGTCTTCTCCACTCAGCTATGGAAGCAGTACGTCACCAGGATTGTCAGGAGGGTCAGACCACTCTCATCCCTTTGGTATTTGGGACCTTGAACCCGCTCGCATCGCGAGCGTATTGACTGCGGAAGATCAGGTAGTTCTCCCTAACACTTGTTGTGATCATGTCAGTGTCATCTCACTCGCCTCATCAGCGTATAACAACACAACCGCAACCGTGCTTGTCACCGTTCCGGAACGATAGCTTTAGTGATTATAAAAATCCTTTGATACCAAGTGACATTACCCCAAATTCTACGTTGTTCACTGCGTATCATCTTTATCAAACTTCGGTAAAAGCAAATCAAAGGTAAGCTTCACGATTTCCCGCTCTAAATATTTTTATCCTGAATGGGCCTTGTAGTATATCGTATATCACATCGCCTAAGTAGGTGCAGCTTTGTCAAGGATTACCCATAATGTGCAGTATGCCCCTTCCATTCTTCGCATAGATGGTAAGAGTGCAACACATCTTGATTGAGATATCTGACTTACCAGTCCATCTTGTAAGCAGTCTGACCAAGAAAATCCAACAGTTTCGTGTAGCTTGTGTCGTCTGTGTCCTAATGTGACTGCAAGTTGCCCGCGCAAATATCACAGATATCACTCACGTTCGAGAAGTGTTGTCGAACCGCTACCTGATGGTGTATTTGTGGGTGAAGTGATGTTGTTCACCTGATGCACTGCACGTATATATATATAAAGTTACGTTTCACGTTTCAGAAACTGCGGTGTTTTTGTGAATCCAACTTTGCTAGAGTTCCTACACAGGCAGCCTCTAGGTTAAGTTGGATCGATATCTAAAGTTGACAAGGTTCGGAAGTGTCCATGTTCAAGGGGGGGGGGAACGGGTGGTGAGTTTTGAACAATTTTTAGGTAAGCCGTGTCATTAGCGTCAACCATATGTTCTCGGTCTTTTCTCGAGTACTGCACACAGAAAATCGTTGCACAGTCGATCAAATGAAGTTGTTTAACCTTTCGACCTTATTCTGCTTACTTTACTTTCTCAACAGCGATTGTTTTTGGATCTCCGATTGCCAGAGATGTTGCTGTACGCTCGCAAAAAACCTGCACCCAGTGTGATGGCCACGATAGACCACTTCAACCACACTGTTACCGCGTTACAAGGAAGCATTTTAAGACTGCATCCCGACACGATGCCGTCGATTCGAATTCGTCCCAGCGATTCCCCTCGTTGTGATTCCCGTGAACGTGGAGCCGTAGCTGCGGTAGCCGCATGGTCCAAATTGCGCTTATCGCGCCATGATCTCCTAGTCCCTGATCAGCAACTGGGTACCGTGCCCGAAATGACCTACAAACGGGCCCGCATGATCGCTTTTTGGATTGATGTAGCGTCTGTAAGTGCCTTATTTCCATCACCATATTACTCACTTCCGAACGGATCATTTGGTTCACATAATTGAATCAGAAGGGTAAGGCGTCTGTCCTCAACTCGTGTGAGTGATGATCGAGCCGTGTGAAGTTCTACTTTTATCGCGAAGTTTGATACGTCGTGTGAAATCCTCTTTAACTTTGGTGGGATGCTGATTCTATTTGGTTCGGATTTCCGTGCATCGACATTGCATACAAGAATTGTGGTGGATTTCATTTGTACTACTTTGGTTTCTCTGGTCCGAATCACTGGTTCTCCCGTTTAAACCCCCACGTATCACTGTAGAGCCGATAGCTAGTTATGAACCTCCATACTCATATCGGCTTTGAAAACGGATAGGTTCAAGTACTTTGGTATGTTAACTGTGACCAGTCTGCAGCTTCTCTGAATATGAGTTGTAAAATACTCTTATTTAGCTTCGTACGAAAAAATCTATTCGGTTCACTCGTTGGTTACTTCGTCTCCTCAGATTGGGACCGCTGGACTAGACAAACCAATAATTAGTGAACATGACAGACGATTGTATCACGCAGCCACTGGCGGTCTTGCATCTGCGTAACTCTCATTTCCTGCCACCGAACAGATGGAACCCTTCGATGTCAGTAAACTGCTTGGCCATCGCCCCCAACGCGTGGCTCTCATTCCCTTATTTTCCTCATCCTCGGTGAATAAAGCTAAGGCGGCTGCACTTTGGTGGACGGTTTGTGAGCCGAAATAACTGAACTGAACTGAGCGACCAATCACTTGTCTAGGGCGTCACTGGGCTTCACCCAGATCAATTGATCGTTGCGGACAAGTCTGGTGAAAAATCGATAAGTATGTTGCTAGGCCTCGTTTTACTATCGTTCCAGAGAACTAATCAACATTAGTGGTTTATATATGAAGGGCAGCACCAACCTAACCACTGCCAGATTATCTCCATGACACTCAACCCAGTTGTCGTAGTACACGTTTATCCACACAAACGAACAAGATGTTTCACCTCCGCCAAAAATTGACCATCATTTGAAGTGCACTGAACCTGAAGAAAAAAGACCTAAATTCTTGTATTTCTTCCAACCACGAACATCTTGAATCTGATACCCAACATTGGTTAAGCCTGATAGATATTAGAGATATCTCGCTAATGTGTTCTCAGTCTGCCTGGTATTCCATCGCTCTTTTAGCCTGCTCACTTGGCCTAACGACGACCCCTTGGGACCGAAAGGGTAACCCTGGCATTGGTCGTTTTCCAAAGTTTTTGGTAACACTGAATTATGAACTGGTTTCTGCTATTTCTCCGTTGCTTCGAAGATGAACAGTGTTCGGCAGTTCAGTTGTCTATGGTCTACCATGAGATAGCTCAGTGGTTAAGACACGAACTTACTGCCGGGAGTCCGTGGTTCCAACCCAACCATGGCGCCTCGGCCACTGTGTCTAGGCATAGGCAACCTGGCTCTATCTCTTGTTTCTTCCAGGTGGCGTGGCAGATTTTCCAAAGTTTTTGGTAACACTGAATTATGAACTGGTTTCTGCTATTTCTCCGTTGCTTCGAAGATGAACAGTGTTCGGCAGTTCAGTTGTCTATGGTCTACCATGAGATAGCTCAGTGGTTAAGACACGAACTTACTGCCGGGAGTCCGTGGTTCCAACCGAACCATGGCGCCTCGACCACTGTGTCTAGGCATGGGCAACCTGGCTCTATCTCACTTCTCTTGTTTCTTCCAGGTGGCGTGGCAGCTAATCACTGAAAGCGTGTTATTTTACCCTACCTTCAGTTACTTCGATTAACTCGCTCGTGTCGTATCCATTCTTCTTGGCCATCCTTTTCCCGATATCAAAATGTGGAGTTGTTCCTCTGTTTGATTCACTTCAGGTACTGCGGTAATCACTCTTTACTGACATCTGCTTGACTAATTCACCAAACACTTTTGAACTGAGGCCAGGCGCCACCAGAATCAATCTACGCAACGTTTAGCCAGTAAAAAGTCAGCCAGAGCGATGAATGTGTGCTTTTGCACACTGCACCACATATCGCCTGATGTGCATTCTTTCTAACCTTTAGACACAGCAGCAGCATTCCATTTGCACCACATGCATGCTTATCCGAACTGGGATCACAGGGTCACAACACCGTGGGTCGCGGATGGGTCCGCGTGGTTTCATACAAAAATATGCGTTTATTCTGCGTACTGTTCTCACAACTGACTCGTTTACGTGCGTACGAGATTTTCTTATCAATTTGAATGCAGTTTTTTGTGTTTATTGATTGGATGCTGGGCACATGGAAAGCAATACGCTAAAAAGTACTTGCTCATGGAATGAACAAAAGGAGTTTTTGGAGGGGTAATACATAACCTTAAAACACACCCTTCGTCGTGCTCTCGTTTTTATCACGAAAGATGGTTCGAAACACGCCTGTTTTGATGAATAGTTCGTACGTTAATGGTTAGTTTATTCTCCTACAGTCCAAGCCGGTTGAGCTGATAGAGCCAGTACCCTTCACGTTAAACACATGCATTTGAGTAGTTGACTATACTTCGGCTTTTGGCCGAATCGCTATATCTAAAGAAATCAAGTTGCTTCTCCCGTAATCTCTTACGTTTGATTAGTCCCCACATACATGCAAGCTCAAAACAGTGAAGTGGACAACAAAAAGAGTAATTCGTCTGTTCAGTCTGAGACAACAGGAAGACTAAATTTTTTGTCCAGGTCGCAATTCCGATGCGCGCTCTCATTTTAAAGTGTTTTGTTAGAGGATTACGAGATTGTCTTATCAGTTTATCGCAAAGTGAACCTACATTTTCTTACAGCTGCTATATCCATCTCATCCTATAAAGGCAAGGTGCTCGAAACATGTTTATATATATANAAGTCGAGAGGCAGAGGTCGGATTCAAACCACGGACCTTCCGGTCGGTAAATTCGCACTCTAACCACTTCGGCCATCTCGCCCCGTGCATCCCATTAGCAGGAATCCGTCCAGCAAAATATCAGCAATAATCATCTGCTACCTAGGTTTGTTTGGCAATTTGATAAACGCGTTTCACTCCCAAAGCAAACACTGGACCGTTGGAAACCTTGTGTTCGAAATATTGAAAGATAAAGAACTCCTCATATCTTACTGATCAGCAGGCTCGTTATCAACTCGACCGGATTCGAGATTGTTTTATATATATATATATATATATATATATATATGCATATACCATTCGATCGCTGCTGGAGTGTGTGCGAACCACCGGTCCACCACTGTGTTATCCAACTACTCAGTCGTTCCCGTCTAACAACCATGAGCCATCAAATGTGGGTAGTTGTGGTTGTTGAAACGCTCCCGTTTTTCCTCAAGTTGATGTACTTCGCGTTTGTCCTGAACTTCAGGGTTCAGAAAGTGACGTAACCGGCTCCACACAGCAGCTTATTGTCATTCGACACAGTTCAATGTGCCAGGCAAATCCGAAAACTGGTTCCAGTCAACTCTGCAATTCTATAATATGGAGGACAGCCATCCAGGAATAAGGACCATATGACCCAGTGTAAACTTGACGCCAAGTGTTCTTAAGATAAGAGCTGACTTGTGCTCGACCTACAGTTTGTGTACCAAGTCTAGCCACTCTTAAGGAAACGCAGGTTTTCGTTCAGGACGTTTTCACATTGATGCTTACAACTCTACGGGGTAGTAGCGTTGTAGAATTCATTTTAACTACCTTCGTCAGAGCTTATGAGGTCTATGCATGTAGCAACCTTGCTTCAGCGACACACTGTAACCAGTTTATGGAAATATGTTACTATTAAACGCCCGGTTCGATGTACAAACGGCAGAGTTCGGCTCGCCCCCAATATTGCACTGCGCCATTCGGAAACATACAAGTCATTTCTGCATAATCAGTTTTCCTCATTCACGTAATATTCGATCAGGTGAGACTACTGAGAGAGTTCTAGATTCAGTACGGTCAATACTGAACCTAAGCAGCTACCGTAAAACTGGGTAGATTTGGCGTATCTAGTCCAGAATCGGAGTGTTGTACTAGATCGACAAAGCTGAATAACTATGACGCGCTACTGCGTTCCTGTTCTACGATTCCATTGCAAATTTCAGTGTACTATTGCATGCGCATAACTGTCTAAGAATAGGTGCATCCACGGTTAGATTTCGTCTTCATAGCGAATAATCCCCTCGGTTTCACTGAACCATTCTCCCATCCTGCAAATGTCTTGTCGAGATATCGAGAATCAATATCGTACATTCCTTGCTGCGACAAACGTCCGTCTATTCGGGGTAATAGTGATCCCCGTGGATGGAGGATAAGTTTGAACCATTCACTTCCACATCTGATGGGCTCCGATCGCCTGTCGTTGATAGGAAGGTGCCGGTGCATTCTGCAAAACAGATAAAATTCTCCAGACACTTCTAAAACGCGCAAGAGATGAAAAGTCAGTCTTCCTGTGCTTGCTTTCTATACCTTCATGCTTGTTCATACCCACTGCTAAATGAAGTCCTTAGCTCCAGTCGGATTCGTCTATTGATCTAGGGACCAAGACTGGGCTAACTCAAATAAACTCCCTCTACAGCGGACAGATATCTCTTACCCAAACAGTTCTTAGCTGACCATTCCTGCCCACTGAAACTGACCGAATTACTCGTTTTTACTGTCTTTCAAGGAACTTCAACGACTGAACAACCTCTATTCCATGCAGGCAGTACTAACTGGACTACAAACCAATGCGATCCATCGGTTACGTCAATGTTGGACCGTGATGGGACAGTGAGTTTTCAACACGGTCTAGACCGTTTTCAGTTCCGCGTTATCCGCATCAGTGGGTGCATCAGCCGAACTCAACCTTTCTCGCTGTTAAACTTGCTTCAAACTTACTGTCAATCGCAAGATCGTGACGGTAGACATGTCTTAGTACACTAGCTAGACAGGGAAGTTAGCAAATTCAGGTAGCTTTTGGCCGCTCACCATTTTAGGCGGACTTTAAGCGTGCAACGTTGCAGCTAAGGTGGCTTTGGTTGGATGAACATCGCGTATGTTTTTGCACCGATCACAATAACGCGCTACTCAATGGCAAGATGTAGGACTCAGTTCTCTGATTACATTTTTCATTTGGTTGTCTTCCTGATAGGTGCTCCATCCAGGAGCACGAATAGACATGTGTATATTCTTGAATGTCATCTACTCAAGAAATTTTTAATTGGCTGTCATTGGTTGACTAACCTTGGCAAGAACAATTTCTGTGGTGCCACTGGATTTTCACCGCGTCAGACTGTCGAACACTGCTCCAGATGAGGCTCGTGACCGCTGAGATCTGTTCACCTATCTGTCCATGTAATAGCGTCCATTCACGACTTCGGTTCTAATCGTATGCACCTTATTTGGTCTCCTTCAATCAATGGTGTAACACAAATCTAGGAGATTTGCAAGTTTGAGGTTGTACGCTCCTTTGCAAAGCAAGGTGTCAGCATTAGCTTGTTGTTTGTGATAGTTTCAAACCGATTATATTGTGCAGAGGCCGTCATTCGTTTTGGCTGGTCCGTTCATCAAGATATCGGAATATGTTCCCTTGTTATGATAACACTTACTAGGGTAGTGAATGTGTTCACGGGTGATAGGCTATCAGCATCAACATAATAAGCAGCACTATAGTCATGATGTTTGCAAATGTTCGACGGAGTCGATCGCACGAAGCGTGGTCAGCGATTGTGCAAGTATTGATAGACGCTCTTGGTTGTTGAAGAATATCGTAGACGAGGAATTCGACTGGGGTTCAGTGGAGTCTCCCGTCTAAACCAAATTGGAATGCAGATGAGGTTATTGTGTGGATATACTATATTTGCTGTGCATTACAACTCGAATGTTGGTCCTTGGCCTACAGTTTTGCTCACTTATGGTATACGGAAGGATACGATAGTTCGAGAAACCTTTGATTAGATACAAAGAAAGATTTATATATCCGCATATTTGGAGTAATAGCAGAATTTTCCGAAAAAGCAAGCGAAAATTTTCGTGCTGGAGCATGAAGCGCCGATCTAAAAAGTACTTCATTCTGGTTGCTCCATATTCCGATCAATCAGATCGCCCCATTTCGGTCCATTCACGGTCGTGATACATCCACCCAATCTATATAATGGTTTGTTATTTCGAGTGGCTGGCCCCCAAGTACCATTGCTTTAGACCTTTTCAAATATTTTTTCGGGGTTGTATGAGCGATTGAAATTCCGCGATTCTTCTTTTTGGTGTCACCTTTGTCTACATGGTCGGTAGAAATCTGTTACCAGTCTCTGTCCTTGTTTTCCCACACCTCAAAGACTTTACCCGCAGCATTTACGAAGATTTGAAATGATGGTGGCTCTGATGAGCCATGAAAACAACTACCAGAAGCTTCGGACTGTAATCGCCAAGGTACGTTTTTTTCAGCCACAATTTATCGGAGAGAGGAGCTGTTTTTCACTGAAATTTTACAGACAGTGCAAAACTCTCCTCGTATACTTTCGATGCATTTAAAGCACGCAAAGATATGAGGGGACCCGAGCCAGTCAATGACCTGTTGTGGAAAAGGTGAAACAGTCTTTGTAGTAAATGATACGCGATCATTTCGACAACGAGCGCTGGTGAACATTTAGGTATAGGTTAGTTTAGTCGACCGTGCAGTCGATCAGAACACACGACGAGGTTAAAATCTTTATTGCTGATCTTGGTTTGCGCCCCAGTAAATTCGATATGACAACTGCACTTCTGCGGAGTGAAGAATTTATTTTCGACATTATCACAAAGTTCTTTGGGCCTTAAGCCGTGTTTGTGAGCAGTGGGCTGGTGTTGTTGATTTGGATAACGGAAAGGGTAGATCAGGAGACAGAAATCGAAAGGTAGGTTGGAACTGCGTCGTGGGCACACCAGGAATGGAATGGAAAGCTGGGTTCCCTAGGGTCAACCAGGCCGCTTACAAACACGGGCCCGTCACTGACTGCGATGAGTCTTCCCTTGCTAAATTGTCTCCAACGGTCGATGAGCGGTGTCAGCTAGTCCGTGGTAGTCGATATCCGCAAGTCGTGGTCGTGTCTTCGCATGCTAGTTTCCTCGTCCCCGGTTTGCAAGTGTCTCTCCCATTTGGTCTTCAGCGTCAAAATTAAGGGTAAGGGAGAGACCACGTACTGTGAACGAACCTTCAGTGATGTGGAGGCAGCCGAAGACACCTTTCGCTATACTCCTGCTAACATTTGAATGAACCTGCAGCACCCGCAAAATAGTGGCTTACTAATCTAACACTCTTTGAAGAAAACCATGTCATAGTTATATTTGAGCAACTAATTAGAGAGAAGCTTTCTTATTCAGAAATAGTGAGGTTATTGACCTCCGATAAATCTGATTTTCTAGTATGTCACAGTCGCGACCAAGGTGTAAGCCTGTCTGTCTTCATGGGTAGTCTCTGATATTCAGAACAACGTGGACGCGATTGAAACTAGACTGGTGTTACTGTAGCTATCGCAACAGGTTCTCGTGCCTTTATTTAAAACACGAAATGTGGTCAGTATACTCCATTTATGTGGCACCTTCTCAACCCTCTGCATATATAGTAGTTTGTGCAGGAATAGAGACTTGGCCCTTGTCTTCACAAGTGGAAAGAAGTTCAGGATCAGAGGTTTCGTGTCGTCCAGCCAGTTGGCTAATCGACAGTATTTAAGGAGGGTCTCCGTTTTCCACTATGCTGGTAATGAAAACTAATATCTAATCAGGCGTCTTAGAAGGCTCCTACTGGAGCCCAGTTTGGTGCACTGAATGTTAAAATCATATATTCGTAGTTAATAAACTGACAACACATCACCTGCTTTTCCTAGTGACCTAATCAGTCAAACGTTCTTTCTTATCCTGAACTGAACCAGTCCAATCGCAGCCTTTTGTCTTTCTTCGGTGTTGCAACCACCAGTGGCTTCCAACTGGTAACGCTGATCTCAAACTTTCTTCGCAAGTTTGTTAAAAGTGGGATACTGGTAAATCAGGCGTCTTAGAAGGCTCCTACTGGAGCCCAGTTTGGTGCACTGAATGTTAAAATCATATATTCGTAGTTAATAAACTGACAACACATCACCTGCTTTTCCTAGTGACCTAATCAGTCAAACGTTCTTTCTTATCCTGAACTGAACCAGTCCAATCGCAGCCTTTTGTCTTTCTTCGGTGTTGCAACCACCAGTGGCTTCCAACTGGTAACGCTGATCTCAAACTTTCTTCGCAAGTTTGTTAAAAGTGGTTATGATACTGGTATCATATATTGGATTCGGAAACTGGACATGCGCCAAAATGGCGTAGTTGTCTACCGAACCAGCCTACTGATCAATCTGTTTGAGTGCGGACAATGAAACTACCACTGTGCATGGGTCATCTAGTCTTTGGTGAAGTGAAGTGTGATGAGATAGAATCGAAAGATGAGGAAAGAGTGGAAGGATGGAAATTTCAGCCACGCTGTCCAAACCATGATAGGTTCTGGCACACATCGGTCTTTTCTATCGCGAACAGGGGTTGATTTCAGGGATCTCACCGTGAGCCCGCGACTGAAATGTTTGACTTGCCAGACAACGGAAGGTNAATAGAAAAAAGAGGAAAGATAGGAAGGATGGAAATTTCAGCCACGCTGTCCAAACCATGATAGGTGGTAACGCTGATCTCAAACTTTCTTCGCGAACAGGGGTTGATTTCAGGGATCTCACCGTGAGCCCGCGACTGAAATGTTTGACTTGCCAGACAACGGAAGGTAGGGTTTTCAAAAAGTACCCCTCCTAGGGAGAATGACTTAGAAGTCCCACTCGCCTGTTAGCAAGGGGCTCTCTCAACTAGAAGCTACAGGGAATATGGTATGGAATTCTGACTTGAGACCATTGCACACAGCAGGTGATTTTTGAGCCGCATCCCTATTATCGGAACCTGACTGGTACTGGGAGAATGACTTAGAAGTCCCACTCGCCTGGTAGCAAGGGGCTCTCTCAACTAGAAGCTAAAGGGAATATGGTATGGAATTCTGACTTAAGACCATTGCACACAGCAGGTGATTTTTGGGCCACATCCCTATTATTGGAACCTGACCGGTACTAAGTGACGCGTAGACAGGTTGTCCGAGTTCAATCAGAACAAAATCAGTTCCAGATTTAAGGTACTACGATAGCATGGATTATCTAACGGAAATAGAAAGTCTGACATCCTTCAAAGAGCACTTAAGAGCGGTGCACAGAAAAGGCGATCAACAATGAGAATGACACACAAGAGCGTCCAGTGGTGTCATGAACACCAAGAAACCCATAAGATAGAAAGAAAGAGAAGGCCAGAAACTGGTTGGTTGCAAAAGGTGAGACAGGCTCACACTAGGCCGATTGCAAAACGGGCAGGAGAAATGGCCTCATAATAGCTTTTTTCCAGTTGCCGGGCTTCTTAGAAAAGGGGCTTCTGGACCCGCAACAGCATCCCAGTTTTATTGCGCGTACTGTTTGGTAATTTCATTTAGAGTCAGAACAAAAGGATTACTCCAAAAATTAGGCAAGCAATCCAAAGGCCATTCAGTCATCACTTAAGAACAGCAACTTGTTGGACACTTCTTGGACATCCCGGAAGTGACAAGTTTTGTCGGGTCCCCCCACGCGACTCCTTCTTAGGCGAGTGGGCCGTTCCGAACAGAGGCAAGCAGGCTTGGTCTATGCAAGTATCACTTTTACTTCACTCGCATACGTGCATACAATTAACGCGGACCATAAGATTGGCATTAAATCCATTTTGCCTCCCCTCCGCGACTGCATGCGTTGTTTGGCATGGAGCTTTCCCTGAGGCCAGGACTGTCAAATACGTTTGATGGCTACTCTGTCAATGCACTCTTTCTACGCTGGGAGGCTCAACATCCTACTGAAATCTACTGCTTCGGTTCTATCCTACTTGGGGGTCAAGATGGCTCAGTGGTTAAAACGCAAATTTATTGGCCGGAAGGTCCGTGGTTCGAACCCGACCTCTACTCCTCGGTTTACCCTATCTGGGCTTGGGCGACCTGACAGTATCCCAGCCTTCGTGCTTCCTTGGAGTGGCATGTCCGCTAGACAGCGAAGGAATGTTACAGCTGAATGGTTAACATATTATCTTATCCTATTTAGGAAGGTGTTTAGAATTGTCTTCCCTTCGGGCCTCCTTTTTCATCACAATTATACCATATTGTACTATCTTATCAAGAAATAAACCGCGAAACTTTTCAAGCGACAACATTTGATTTCAAGAATGTCTAATATCTTTAAGGACAGGATTGGTCATTCACCATTGGTGGATGGACGCAATTTTCGATCGTCTTTCAGATTGTTTTTCGTACTCAACACCATACGATGTGAGAGGTCATTGTAGTTCAGCTGCGGATCACATTTAGAAGGTCAAGCTTTGAGATGAGCCATTTTTCGCTCCAAGTTGACTCGTTTGTGTACCGTGTTCGAAGCCCTATTCGCGTTTTGGGGACATGAGTCACAGAGTAAGATGGTGCCACTGAATGTCAATTGTATACAGACACAATTCTTCAGTCGGGTAAATACTGCAAGTTCAAGGCCTGGATGCTCCGGACAGTTTCGGCTCAGTGATGAGAGAAGAGGCCGACGAGTCTTTCACCTACTTTCGTTTGGGTTCTGATTTCTAGTATGTATTTGTAGCGTATTTTACTGTATAATGAAGTCGGTTATATGTCACATCGTCATAAAAAATATTGGTAGCCTTTGTGCATTTATCGGTCCTTGATCTGATGATCAGTGATGTGCTCACAAAGCCTGTCCATTGGGTTACAGACTTTCGCTCTTGTATAATGAAGTCGGTTATATGTCACATCATCATAAAAAATATTGGTAGCTCGTGTGCATTTATCGGACCTTGATCTGATGATCATTGATGTGCTCACAAAGCCTGTTCATTAGTTTACAGACTTTCGCTCGCAATAACAATAGTCGTGCAGCTGTGAAACCTTTTCGATGCACAGATGCCGTGAAACTCGAATGGGGCACGAGGACTGAGATATTTCCACTCTGCTCAATCCCAAACACGAGCAACAGAAATACCCAAATTGCGTTCGAACTGCGCAAGTTATTTCGTGCCTTCATCACCGAGCTGTCTGGCGCGCAGGCGTTTCATCATCAATCAAGGAGACATCCTCAGTGCACCCACTTCAATCGCCCACTGATGGGGTCTCCTCGTTTGGTGCCTAAACATTCGAAAACTAACTACCAAACTCAGTGGACAGATCAATAGCCAACCATGGGTCCTACTAGGCCACCAACGTTCACCGTTGGCCCCCGGTCATTTGAAATTCGTGTGCTGATGTGTGTATTGCACCCACCCAACTGCGCACTGATGATGTCTCCTCGTATGGTGACAAAACGTTTGCAAGCCAATTGCCAAGCTCGGCGAACAGATCAACAGCCATCTGATCAACAACCAATGTATTGGAGCAGTTCACTGCCAACAAGATTATCACCTGAAAGATATCCCCCAAATGTGTATCTTTAACTCTAACAGATGTTTATTTGAAGGACGTCATTAGTTTGTGTCCGTGAATTTGTTTGCATTTGGTCATCTCTATTCATCTGTATACCATCCATAAAGCAGATTCTCTGCCTTTTTTCTGCTCAGCACTTACAGAGCATACAGAAAATCGAACGTGCTAAGAGGAAACAACAGCAAAGTGCGGTAAGTTTGCGCATTTTCCTACGGACATCCTTGTCCCATCATCAGCTCTCAATCCAAGTACGCTGCATTCCACTAGGTTGATTTCTGGTTTCGGATTGATGCACAGTACGAACAAACGCCTTGTTTAATAACTGGTCCCAACTCTCGCTTAGCTGCACTGCTCTTGGGTACCAAAGATCCAACTAGACATACTTTTTGGTTCACAAACTAGCAGTGATAACCCTTCACACCGGACGACTTTCATTTTGAGGTATATAGTAAGTCCAGCAACCCGTAACATTCAACAACATAGCTAGCAGAATTGTTTCCGCTATCAGTTGGATCTCCGCTCCAATATGGAGTGTTTCTTTTACATTGTTTCTGCCGTTCTGATTATCACATTCCATCTAAGGCTAACAGAAATGTGTATATTCAAACAGTGCAATCTGGAGACGTGCTGGTGCTAGAAGGCTGGTTAACTAGCCCGTACATATTGGCATGGTGAACTGATAATGAAAGTTTATCAAGTTGTTTTGCTGTTGACCATAAATTCAGCCTTTAGCACTTTGATAAAGCCCCAGAGTTTTCAGCCGCCTTATAAAGGGTGTGTTATGTCAAGGGATTATGCTTCTCTATCTCGAATATCGTGCCCATTGAAACATGGGGCAAGCTGTGTGCAGCACATTGAACTGAAAAATAAGACAAACGAGTCTACCGCTAAACCAAGTGCAATTTCCAAAATGAATGTCCTTCGTCTGAATTTTCCCAAATTTGACGATCGAAAAACTGTCTCGTGTTGCTTTCAGGATAGTGATTGACCGAATAAGAGACATGTGATATTGTTCAGTTGTAACAGGTACCATCGTTTATTGCTGAAACCACTATTCAGCGATTCGCCTGACCCGTGGAGAGGACGTTTTGAAGGTGCAACTTAAATGTAATTCCATGAGATTCCCCTAAATTGCAACACCCACCAGAAGGCAATGAAGTGAGCGACTCCGAAAGGAGTAGCTCGTTGGGGGTTAATGTATATCATGAGTTCGATTATTAGCTTGTGGTGCCAGCGCACCATTAATTTGGTATGAACGTTCAGATATTTAGAGATTCATAGTTAATCACCGAGGAGTCGAAGCCAATCGTTTGAGAACCGCCTGGGTCAAACTGGTAGATTTATCCTTATCCAATAACGACGAGGTCAGAACAGTTTTTTGTAATATGAGGAACAAAAGATAACTGTTCAGCTCTAGCTCCCTTTCTGCGCCCAGCTGCCATGCCAATAGAAGGAGGTTGGAGGGCTGGGATAAGCTAGGTTGTCCACTCCTGGGCACGAGCAGTCGAGATGCTGATGTTGGGTTCGACCCACGGACCTTTCGGTCAGTAACCTGGCGCCTTAACCACTGAACTAGCTCTAGCCTGAGCTTTTTTATACTCGCATTACTTGTGGCACAGAAATGCAACCAGCGATGTGCTCCACCTTGTTAAGTGGGTAAGAAACTGGCCGCTAAAATACCTCGAATGCCTTTCCGAAAAAATCTCTCGCCCACAATGGATGAACTGATCACACTCCATATTTTACGCTGGCTTAATTGCGCGCTCCCTATACCGGTGGACTTTCTCAGATAGCCTTTTTCGCACAATCACACAGGTGATGGAAAGAAGCCCGGGACGGTCAAGCATTCACTTACCGGTGAAGCGTGAAAGCCATCATCAGCCAACTCAGCTGCACTGATCATTGCAGTCTCTTGATGGGGACCCCAAGCCAGGACATATCGATGGTACAAGACATTCACAGGCGTGAGCCAGTCGCGCACCAAATCGCTCTCATGCATGCAAGCTGTTGCCTTTAGTACATAGCCTTCCCTTCCGATCTTTCCAATGAAAAGCCTACTAGCACCCTTGGATTCGTGAACCACTCATATCAGCTAGCGTCCCCAATACATTGCTGTTCATCCCCTCCTCGTCAGATCATCGACGAACAATCCTATGACAGCTATATCCGCTGTGCAACATGTGCACACTTTTACGTCAGGTTATTATTATTATCGTTATTAGTATTATGCAGCGTGAGTTGACTTTCTTAGCACCACTTACTCGTCCCTGTCAACGAAGAGGGTAAACATAAAAGATGCCAAACGTACCATTGGACTCGTCTAAAACCTACCTGAGGGTGCTTTAACTAACTGGCACTCGTCTAATTATTCATGGTTTTGGTGATTATTTTCTGGACCTCTGTTTCCGCGCCTCAAACACTATTTGCTCTTGTGTGCATATGTGCACCTTCCGAACCGGTCGCACGTTATGAAACGACTGGGTCGCGTTGTATGGTGTACGTTGTTCCATAGACGGGAACAACTGAGCACTTCGCACTGCTTTCTGTATACATTATTTTACTATCCGCGCCTCAAACACTGCATCTCCCGAATGGGTTGCACGTTACGGAAAGATTGTTCGTGTTGTGTGTGACTTACGTTATACAGGTTTCCCTAGACGGGAACAACCGACCACTTTGCACTACTTTCTGCCAATAAATTCATTAGATTCAGAAGTTCTCTATTGGTGACTTACTAGTGAGTTTGTTTGTGACTAGGGTCATAAAATCCTTGAAGCCACGCTTCTATTCAGCAGTACTAATAAAAGAGATACTGAACTGAGGTTATTCTCCATCCACGCACCGGTTCGAAACTTCTTGGATGGTGGGTGGTTCAACGTTTTCCTACTGAACTAACGAGGCACCCTAATTGGGTTGAAAACTCAAAAGACTGGGATTCATTGTGTGGGGTTCTTACTCGGAATTGGAGAACATTGTATGATAGGCTTTCTTGGCACTTGATGTTCCGGTCAACGATTAAGACACGTGTTTATCATCTCCTTTCTTCAGAAATCAAGTCCACGTCATCAGGACGGCGATCCCTCTCTCAGGTCAGCTCCTCCAACCGAAGTGAGTGTTTCCTATATTGCAGCCTGCATGATGAGCAACCGTCTTATTTATAAGACTATAGATGAAGCTGAAAAGACCCACTTTCTGGTGGACGGAATGATTGTATTATGTGACTATACCACTTCCTTGTTCAATTAATTCCCCAATTTCCAGTAGAACTTCAATGATCTATGTAAGCATGTTTTTGCGGATACGGAAGTGCCTCCTCGGTGGAGCGGATTTCCCCGTCGACGGTTCAACTCACCTAAAAAAAGGCACACTTAGTCGGCCCAAGTATTCACACATCTTTTTTTCGTGTGTGATGAGAAACTCCATCCACCGCGGTATTACTCCACTCTGGGACCAGTTGGGCGTCGCTGGCTCGTTGACCCTCTTACCAATACGCACTCCGGTATTTGCTATCGCACAGCGCAATTTCCAATATGATCGGAATTTCAGCTAATGACCGCAAGCAGTGTGTGGCGATTAGATGGCCGGTGCATTTGTTCCATTCGCTGTGCACAGATGTTCGTGATCACGATAGTTCTTGTAGTTTTCAGTGCACCACCATATTCTACTTTTGAAGTCACATAGGTCGCTGCTATGCGAAATCCAAAAGCGCAAAGCGGTGATATTTGTTACTGGATTGTGCAGACCGCCATACTGGAGTTCACGACTACGTTTTGCGGATCAGAATGTCCAGGACAACAACGGATCGAAATCATATTTGTTGAATGTCCACTGGCGGCCGGTCGTTTGCACAACTATCTCGATGTGTATGTAGTTATAATCTTCTCAGCTTATTGGAGCCTCTCGCAACTTTTAGGGTATCAGTGATTGAAATTGTCTTGAATTGGGTATACTGGGGTCAACCGTTTTTCGGACCAGAAACAAGGTGCCCTTACAGAATCGTTGTTTGAACCCTTTCAAGAGTGTCATTGCCGCTGTAGTCCTCTCTGGATCACACGATGTAAACTCCGATGTCAATATTTTGCTAACCAACTAGCTTGATACTAATTCACGGTGTGATATTATTACCTCACCTAGCTTTTTTCCTAATCCGGTGATAATTTCGAAATTCGAGGGTTTCTCTGTTTTCCGATAGATGCCTTGAATGGCGTTGTTTAGTTTCCTAATCAAATCTACTGCACTAACTCTCTCTAGTTGTGAATTTGGTGTCTTTCTATCTTCCTCATACTTTTCATCTCCCTCAGCTTTTAACTTTTGACTTCGCGATCTCTCCTGTCTTCACCCGAGTCACCTGGCTCTCTCTCACATTTCGTGCCTCTAACGAGTTGTCTGACAGCTTCCTGTCAAGCCGGGACATTTCGTTTGCGTTCCGCACCTGCTTAGGAAGTTTAGGGTATAAATTCTTCTCTGACATTGATCAAAGCCTTTGGATAATACCTCACAAGCGCTTCTGTTCAGGGAATTACTACCGCCCAACCTGTGAAAACGAGTCTCATGTGGTTCATCAGCACAAGCCCTTGGGTTAGATTGTCGGCTCTCTCACCTATCATTCAAAAGCGACTAAACCCAACGCCTTGCATTCATAGCTTCACTTTGCAACATCTGTATTTTTCAATAGTAGTAATAACTCAGCTCAGCACGTTTTATCGTTTTTCACCCCCAATTTCCCCCTCTCTTTATTGAGACCCATTCTGACTCTTATTTCATCGGCTTTTCTACACCAGTCGACTTCTGTAATCATTGTAGTTACTTGTATCCATTCATTTCCACTCATTTCTGTCTGTCTCGCATCTTCTTGTGTTATTGTTCTGCCGAATGGGATAGTATACATCCGTTGTTTACTGTTTGTCTTTTGGAAATTTGTACTTCGAATGATGCTCCAACTTTTTTTGGCGACATAACTGATGTTCCTTCTGGAGATGTAGTGCGATTTGTCCCTTAATGGGTAACAGATCTTAAGACAATCTTTGATGCCTTCAATTAGGCTCGATTACCTCCTGAAATACCGCTTACGTAACACCAGCATGCACTCATATGCAAGAACACAACGTAAAGACTACGTACTTCGGCTTGCCTTCAAAACACTTCAGTTTGGAAAGAAACAAACAATCAGTCAATTTGTCAGCCATAAACCCGTGTTCCATAGGTGCATTGGTTCCAGCTGCTACAGTTTGGAACACCGGAAACTGGGAGAGTTCGGGAGCTAAGGCCAACCCTTGGACGTGATGGCATGTTCAGTTAGTTCGGGGATTGATTGGTTACGCATTGAAGATGATAACTTTGATACATGAGCGTCACTGACTGCGTGATCGGGCCACTTCTGTCAGACCACCAGCGTTCTCCGTCATTCTTCAAGTTCCCGATTATCTGGCATCTGAGGGATCTGCGTGTACCATCACAATCGCTAGTATGGCCCTTCCGACAGCAATAAGATCTGATCTCGACGTTATCCAGTATTCATTTAGTGGTGTCAGATGGCCTGGACGAACAGTTCTGAAACCTGAGAGCATTGCTTCTTCAAATTGCCTCCATTCAACCTACAAGCAATCTTCGTCATCAGCATGACTTACGTTCCCAGTAGCTTTCTACCCAGATGAGCTCGATACTCTCCAGCTACTGAAACTTGTCGAAGTTGATGAACGGAGCCGCTCTCTTTGGCACACGTAGTGCTGACGGAAAGTGAAGTAATAACCGGGCCCGCACTGTGGCATGATCAGAGTAAAGTTGTGGATGCCAGAAGGAATGACAGTCCTTAACTGATGCTCTCCATCGGCAACTGTTATCCACATAGTCCATTTGTGCCCACGACTGTCTTGTGGTAGCTGCCTCCAAGCAACTCGATGTGTTGAAAGTTCGTACTGGCCAGAAGCAGACAATGATCTGCACACAACTAAAGAAGTTGTGCCCCATTATCCGTACGCTCAGCATCAACTCCAAATCGATCACCTTATTGTGCTTCTTCCGGACTTGGTTGTCCAACCTGGGCATTTGTATCACCCTCCAACATTACTATATCTGTCCCTCTTACCGACCAAAGCAGTGGTGACAAATCTTGATAAAACTCGTCCTCAGTCTCAGAACTGCAATCTCTTGGAGCCTATGCCGATACGACAAATAAACACTGTTTCCAGCATCGACCTGCATTGATCTTAATTTAGTCAGACAACCGCACAGTGCAAAGGGGGCTGTTTACTGGGATCCAATCCAGTAAGGCACTTTTAGCCTTGGGATGAGTGCAACTCCCACACCATAGATACCACGAGCTATTACTTCAGGATCACTGGATACTCGAAGAGTGAAATGTGGAACATCCGAGCTCGTCCCAAGCGGCTGGAGGTGCACGACTGAAGTGGGGTCTTTTGTGCGTGTTTCGGGGACAACATTCATAGACAGATATGAAAGCAAGGTTTCAGCAAGAGAGGCCTGTTGTCCATTTTGACACGGATTACGGACATTAAAGGCTGTAACGTGGATCGGATCCTTCGACAACGGTGAGTTATTATTTTGGCTCACTTTCCTGGGCGAAGGTTTAGACACGGAATAATGGCGGATATGTTGATCCCACCGTGTCATTCGATGGGTGGGGAGAGATTGTGAGAAAAGGTCGATGAACTAAGAGCTACAAGGGCAAATGATCCTTCTCGGTTGTTCAGGTCAAAGAAGTAGTTTGTATTGAGGCACCCCAACCTGAGCCTTTGACTCGAAATTCTAATCCACAAGGCGGAGTGAGTAGATGTAGGGTTTTGTTCGGGGGTCCTGCCCATAGACTCTGACTTAATAGTCTCACCCACTTGGCTGTAGGGGACCAGCCTGTTCCGAGGATGCAGGGAGTAAGGCAGTACTGGCTCACTTTCAATGTAGCTGCGCTCAGCAGGTGTCTTTTAAGCAGCGCCGGACTCTTTGGATTCAAAAGTATTTTAACCAGCGTTCACTGTCAAACGTTGAGCGATCGGAGTATGCAGATTTTCGCGCTGACCTTTCCACACCCGTCCGTTCTTTGAGAAAGACAGCATCGCTGCTTCCACAAATATGGGCATACCGGTCGCCTTGGGAAAGCGCCTTACTGCCTTCACACTTTTATCGCAGAGGACAGTATGACTTTACCTCCAGACCGCCTCGACTACGATTACTCGCATTACGGAGGCTCATTCTTCTCCGTCGGCTTTCTGGCATGGTTGAACCTTAAGAAACTGAGTTCCATAAGTGTTTTCGCACCTAGTATAGGTCGCAGGATCATTGCAGAATAGAAGCCCGATAACCACGACAAGCTGACAACCTTGTCTGGACCTTTAGAGACGAACGTTTAGGATCAATCTGTGCATGATTTGCCGTCCACCGTTGAGCTTTTTCTCACTCCATCAAGTCCATGGCGTTTTTCTCAGGTAATTCTCCACTCTTTACTTATTCCTGTCTTGTGTAATACGAACTTTGTCCAAAAATTCACCAGCACTAACAAATAAGGAAAATCTCTTGTCTTTTACAAGGTCTTCTTCCTCAGTCACGTTTATCCTCATCACAAAAAGTATCGGTCGCATAAACTCCGGCGACTTCATCCTTCTCTCGTTTCCATTACGTATTGCTCGTAAATGTTGCTGTGCCAGAAATTGCGTGTTACTGGCAAGGCTGACCACCTATCTGGTTCATCCTCTGGGAGTCCACCTTGCAAAAACTGCTGGCTCTGATTTCTGGTAACATATTTCCACTGTTTCTCCTGATTCCACAGCAGACAGGGGAGGCTTGGAATCTTTGCCCAGTTTTGCCTTCATTTCAACCGTTTGTCTTGCTCTTGGTACATCGGTTCTTCTCAGTCCCTTTCTAACTTCATCCCTTTTGTACCAAAATTGTGCTCGGGTATTCTTTCACCCATGTCTATCCAACAGTGTCGTGCCCTGTTTTCGGAAATTACATGGGTACTGCTCATTTCAATACTTGAATGCTTTTCCAACCCGAGTGTTCTTCGCCCCACTCCAACCACTGAGTTTTCTCGAAACTTCTGGAATCCATCCCGGTCAAATAGTTCGTATGTGGTGCAACTGCCTCTCGAATGACCACCAATATGTACTGCAATACCACTGTTCTACAGATGACCGTTTCTCACGCCCGGTCCTCTGCTATAGGCTCATTTGATGAAACGGAGTTGATCAGCATGTGCATCTTGAAAGCTTTCGATCTAGTGTGACTCGACAGCCAAGCTACCCTGTAGGACCGACGACAACGTTTTATCAAGGAAATTGAGAACGTCCTGATGATCAGGCTTCTACAAGTTCCTCAGATCCACATGATCAACACCGGAGTTCCCCAAGGTTGTGGTCAATCTCGCGCTTTCTGCTGCTCATCCCTCTTTAGTTGTAACCTCGAATTGGCAGTCGATTCAAAGACCCGCAGATGCACCTTATACCAGTTACGGTCATCTGTCTCATTTCAGTTTAGTGGTGACTACGTGTATACTATCCGCATTTTGAATGGAGATGTTGTTACCGTACACAAATCTGGTGGTTCATATACCTTCACAGTCTTCTCATTCCACTTCTAACCACCCTGGACCCTGCAGCCATCCCATAATCTCCGACTTTCTTTTGGTTTATCCTTTTCCAGCAGCCTTTCTTGATTGCCTCTAGTCGGAGACTCCTCCTAGAGACGTTTGGTTTAGGTTTTTTCTTATAGATACTCCATTTTCTGGTCGCCCCTTATCTACAAATCTCGTCTTCGTTTTACCAGGAGTATTGCGTTTCTACATTCAGGCTTCTTTCCATCTATTGGTCAATTTCAATTTCCTTGCTCTCACTGACGACAAGTAATGTGGTTTCCGCCTTTGGGAAGCAGCTGTTCTTCCTCTATTTTGTCTCTTCCACCGCTCCAACTTTTCTTCTGAACAACTCATTCGTCCATGTAACTAGACTGTTTCCGGCTAAATTCATCAGCAGAAATTCCCTCATTATCACAGAAAACTCTTCGTTTTCCACCAGAATCAAACGCTCCCACCCTTTTTTCCGGTTTCGCACAATTCTCAATTATTCAAGATCCAGGTTCACTTCTGACTGCTTCTGTGTTCTACGTCATTTTACTCATTCTTTTTGTATTTTGGATGCGTCTTTTTGCACTTTTGTGATTCTTATGAGGGGTGGGTGGGGATTAATGAATAGTGTGATCGGAACTATTCAGCTAGTCAACCGTTTCTATGCTTGTATTGCCTGTTAGGTCTGTATCAGAAACTTGTTATCAATGCCTTGTTTCCTCCCCGGGAGAATGAGCGAATCTTTAACGGAAAAGTGCCGCTGTGCTTCCGGATCAACTTTATTCTCGATCGCGATTGCGAAGAGATGTTCGTGTTGTAGGAACCATCTCGGATTGTTTTTTTTCTCCAGAGGGGGGGGGGGAAGCAATGTAGTTCCACTTTCCCGATATAAACAGAACAATAGACAGATGTCCTTTCCTGGTTGGTTCTCAGTAGCTTCCCTTCCGCAGGGGATTGATCTCTGCCCCTCTGGGTTCTCGTTGTTCCCTTTATTCCACGGTATAGTCACTGAATTTATTATGCGAGGTTCATTTTATGATTCTTATGCTTCCTCCTGCATTGCGACTGCTCGTTTTCACTCGCCCCTTTTCTGACAGTCCTTGTCCGAAATATTAAGTTCGATGCTCCTCAAAGGTGTTTGTATCACATTGTTTCTCTTATCAGACACCCAATCAACGTTTTTTTACATATGTAAGTTGAAGCCCCTTTGATGCTGAAGGCACTCATTCTCACACTCACTCAGTTTTCTGATCACTTGAGCTCGTTAGTTCTGCTTCGTGATGGCCATGCAACCGTTGTTTTCCAAGCTCTGCACATGTAGAATTAATGCCGCGCTGGATTGAACCAATTACGATAAGAAACAGATGGCTCGGCACTGTGTTAAGAACTAACCAGTTGGAAATGGGAGCGTATGGTGGGCTGTCAGGTGCCAAATTGAAAGTGCAAATGCTTCAGCCGTTAGTTGAATTTGTGCATTTGAACACCGGGAAGCTCCATAAAAGACATGATAGCCCCACTGTGCGCCTAGTAACCAGTCTTGAAAACGGGCGTTTCTCGGCCCCATGTGTAACTCGCGGAAGCAGTCAGCCGTCATAACCGTATGTCACTACCCATTCTTCTAAAAGGGAGGGTAACTGTCGCTCAGTATCTCGGTGGTTTCACAGTCAAGTTGCCTTGCTCTTCGTTGGTATACCAGTATAGATGTCCAAATTATCGCTTTTGGCATATACTGCTATCTTATGGTTACAAAAAGGTTTGAATACGTGATCACTGTGGTACAGCGTATACGGTGCTTATAACGGAGGAATGCAGCTGCATGTCAAGTTGGAATATAATTTGTAATCTCACCAGAATAACTAAACGAACCATCATAGACTTAATAGTGCGCGAAACCAAGCAAGGCAAATGCTCAGGTCATAAGAAAACGTATCTAGCCCATGTAACGACCTCCGGGGACAGTCCATTTTTCCACGTGTTTATGAAGGAATGACTATATATCCTGCTTATGCCAGCGGTCTCCTTGCTTGTACAAGAAATGTAGTACATACTGCCGAGTCGAGCACCCCAATGTTTTCACTATGCTGTAGCCCCTCCGGAGAGGGGAAACCGTCCCTTGAAGATAGGTTAGTAATCATAGTGGGTTGTACCAACACGCAGCAGGTCTTCTGCACAGAAATTCACGTCACTGGGAATAACACCCTTTTGCTTCAGTTGCCTTTTTTCCCACCCCTGGTTGTGCACGCCACATCACCGCCGTGTGTCTCGTTCATGCATAACCCATTTTGTCTTTGTTTCTTTTCATGGATGCATTCAGCTTGAGCATACTTTGGAGAAGGAACAGGTGAATGGTGTTACTTGTGAAAGGCATTCACTGTTTGCTCAGCAACAATCTCAGCCGGAATGTGTTGCAGCACGACCCAGAGTCACTCTATCCTTTCCCGCACCACTCTCACCACGACGATTGGCTACAAAACCAAATAAAAAGTTTTCTTCGGTCAGTCAGTTTGTGTATTCTGCTCCTAGATAATAAACAACAGTTATGGATTAATGTCTGCGAATTCATGTAACAAAACCACTACTGTCTATGCAAACCAATTGGGCTTTTTACCAAATAACCAATGCAAGTGAAATGACCTCGAATCGATACTTTTTTCGCTGCACGAGAGAAACTCATTTGCGTGGGTAACTTCAACGGTTTCTGCTTTCATACTTATGTTTAATTGAATCCTTTTGTACTATACACCGGCGGGATCATCCTCCAACCATTATTTCAGATATGTGGATGAGGTACAGAGTATGAAGTAATATCGTTCTCACTGGTTGGGTGTGCAAATTATTTACAGATACAACAAACTAGTTCAAACTAGTTCCCGGCTAAGATAGAATACTGATTGAAATTTGGTGACAACTCGTGAGCTCCCAAGAGGGGCTATTTTTTTCTTTTTCTAACTCAAATCCGAGGTTCCTTTATGAAAATATGCTCTGAGTAGATCTGATAATGGATGATCAACTGTCAAACGGCGTCGTTTATGTTTATTCAGTTCGCCAGTTTTATTGATTTTGTTTCTTCGACGATATCTCCACTACATTTGACCGAGTACTGTAAGGTAGCATAATACACAGGAGTACCTTTAGACAGATGAGGCCTAAAGGCGAGTTCTTGAAGTTAGACAGCTGAGCGACTTCAGTGCTCGAAGTAATCATTGTCCACTATTGACCTCGTGACTAAAGCCTGTAAAAAAATCGTTCAGCTGTAGCACCCTTCCGGTGCCTAATTGCCATGCCACCCGAAGGTTGCACGAGGGCTGGGATACCGCCAGGTTGCCCAAGCCTAGACAGGGGAAGTCGAGAGGCAGAGGGCGGGTTCGAACCACGGACCTTCCGATCAGTAATTTCGCGCTCTAACCACTTCGGCCGTCTCGCCTGTAAAACTACGCTCTCAGAAATAGGAGGGATCTAGTTACAAGGTTATTTCAATCAAACTTCCCTATAGCGCCGCGAATTCGGAACGGGTTTATCTGCCTTGCACACTTTGCACACTAGTTTGAGGTTAACATGTGACTCAAGTGACCTTCGAACGAATCTTTCGCTTTTGGTGATTTTCGGTCAAATATGTCGTATAATCCTCCCGTAGCGTGTCTCTTTACAATGACTAGCTCTGTTTTGGTCTATGCTGTCTAGTTCCATTTGTGATCAGTGTAGACGAAATCCCGATACTTCTGGACTGGTAGAGCACACCCCCCCACACACACACACACATTTGGCTACACATCTACTGCTTTAAAATTGGCGTGAATTTTAATGAAATACATTCACCGTTACAAGTCGGGTACAAGTCCTTGTACTGCGTCTACTTCTCTGGAGTGATTGTTTGTGGGCAGTCTCCTCGCCACTCGCCGTAAACAACCGTACTTGTACAGCAAAACGGTTTCCTTAAAATTCAATCGGGCTGAAGACATTTCCAAAGTTACATCAGGCAATACCGGCCCTCCACTTCATTGAAACACATCAAAACTATTCTGCTGCCTG
Organism: Opisthorchis viverrini; assembly: GCF_000715545.1. Lineage (NCBI taxonomy): Eukaryota > Metazoa > Platyhelminthes > Trematoda > Opisthorchiida > Opisthorchiidae > Opisthorchis > Opisthorchis viverrini. The sequence continues at coordinate 420,664 of NW_008751748.1, forward strand.
CCTGTTTTCGCAATAGCTCATTGGATGCGACTTCTGTTGATACATTTCGTCATGAATCTTGTACAGGTACTAGAGAAAAATTTTCCCGACGTCACTGGCTCCATCATTATCCTGTGAAAACAAGAAAAAATTGGATCATCGAAGAACCATCCACTCCAGTGTACCCACCGTTTTCAACCAGTCTCCTGTCCAGTTTACAAAAGGGTTTTTACCTACGACTGGAAGGCTGCATCGTGGTTGAGGTGGACCGATATCCAAAGTGGCATGAACGAGAGATTCAGCTGAATTCAGTTGAGTCTTCTGTCAAAAAAAACATTTTTTTGCAAATGAGAGTAGTTGTCGAACTCTTTCCTATTTGGATTCAAGTGGACCTTGTGAAAACTCGAGGACTGCACCTACCTGATGAGTCTCAAGAAGGTTGGAACCGGTCGTGGATGGTCAGAGTTTTCAGCAACCTTATGAGTAGCCTGTCACGTCTAGACGACAAGATGTTGCGATGTCTCAAATATAGTCTCAAGCGAAACATGGTGCAGCACATTCATTTGAGGCGAACCATCATGAGAAATTCAGTTGGGTTCAACTGAATCTCTCTGTCGAAACCAAAATGAGAGCACTTGTCGGAATGTCCCTTCCTTTTACCGGACGACCCTTAGCTTGCGGATCCCTAGACTGGTAGTAGGTTTGAGTGGGTTCCTACGTACAATTTTATTCACTGATTTTCACAGTTAATTAGGACCCTTAAAGCATGACAGGCACTGAAGAAATATATCGATTTGCCATTTCCAATCATTCTTCCATTTGATGTTACGGATGAGGTAAACAACTTATCTGCTCCTAGCAGTTATATAACAACACTCAGCTCTTCCTGTTCCTCCCGTCATTCTTATTTTTTTATTCCTGTTTTAATTTTGGTGGCTGAACTTGTGCTCTAGCGGATGTCAGGTTGATGCTGTTTATTTGGAAACCGTGCCAAATTTGTACATGTTAAATTTGAACTGAAAGCTCTGCCCGCAAAGCAAGCAGAGCCTAAGCCTAGTTTCGTTCAACTTTCATGTTTCTATAAAGCGATCAGGCTATCCATCTATAGCTTTGCAGTTTTACAAGATTGCTCCTTCAAACCCCATGCCCCTAACTCCATCGTTCGGTTTTTCAGCGTGAGCTGATGTTTCCAAAGCGAAATTTCTTTTGCATCGCCCTCAAAATCAGTGTGTTACGTAACCATAGGTAGCTAATTAGATGTTATCAATGCTCTCCGTTTGTTTAAGAATGGCAACGATATGTTTTGGATAATATTGAAACTGTTCACAAGGCTTTTCGATTAGTCACCCGTAATTCCGCCTTCGCTGCGTGTTTTGGTGTTCACCTCAGTTTTGTCGTATTGTAATCTAACCAGGAACGTGAATAAATGATCGGCCAATTCCCAATTATTCGTTTGATCATGCCGTTTGGATCGTGTAGCTCTTCCCTAATAGACCTAACAGTACGCTTTGTGATAAGCAGATAACATTCCGTTGTGGTCAGCTGACGTCATCAATCGAATGTGCCGATCATACTTGCAACAATCACTAATGCGCTAACGAATATGGCTGTATACACAAATGAGACGATTCCATTAAGCAACGAAGATCGACTGGTACATTAGTTTTTGCCTGACATCGCGATTGATTATTGAGAAGCAATGACCAAATGTCATGGTGCTACGAACATACATTGTCTGATTGAATCAGTACCCGAACATACAGCCTGTGAAATCTTCATTGTTTGGTCAGGATGTCTATGGACAACACTATCGATATGTTGGCCTAACGGATTCAATGATTAGGATGCGGTAGTGAATACCCAACTGGGTGTCTAGTACGAAATTCCCGCTACTTTAAAAGAAGTTACTGAGGGGTTGGATCTACCAGTGAGAATGGGACACGCTAAATAAACGTCGAAGAAATCCCTACCCTGGAGGCATGAAAGCAGGACCGCTGAAGAGGTAAATTTGACTTCACAAACTGAACAAATTGGCAATATAGAAGTGTTATAAAATGTTATTATATTAGCTGAAATAGTGTGAACTAATGTTATTTAAAAAGACATACAATATGGCTCTTTTGATATTTCAACCCACCGGGTTTAAATTTCCTGTTACTTCGAGTTGATTCCATGAGTTTATGGGACATTGCATGACGTCAGTCATTCATGCGCATTTTGTTTTTACGGGAAATTGAAGAAAATTGGGAAAACAGTCGTTTGCTTTACTTCGCTTTACTTCATCGTTCTGTGGATGTGTTATTTTTCTCTGTTATTATTCTCCAAAACCTTACAGAATCTAAACGTGCCTGGCTTGATTCCGTATCTTGGTCTATATACACATGACCTTACCTACTTGAATTACGCCTCTCCGGATACAAAGCCTCTTCACTCCGCCACCAATGATTCGGTGCCACACTCTGCTTCACAACCAGATATCCGAATTTACAATCAGCCAGAAACTAGTTTAATTGGTTCGTTGGCGAACGAGTTGGATATCCATTCTCCAGGCTCCGACACGAATACATCTCCAATCGAAAAGTCTATCAGTGTCAGTGATGTTTCGGATGAAATTAACGCTCGACGGAGAATAAAGATCCGCATAGAACGGGAGATACATGTGAGTGCCTGTCCGTATTCAATTCCCACACATGCTTCACTGCGCGACAGCTAACAACATGCTTCATGCTTAGAGAGGAGCCAGTAAGGCTTAGAGGGAACCATATATTTGCATGTTTTCACAGCAGCTTGACGTATCATAATTGGTCGAACAAGAAGCTTTTATTTTTCACCTGCGTCTTCTGTGTGGTATGGTCAGTAGTCGAGCCCAGTGACCCTATTTACGAGGAAGGAAAATCAGGAGCACTTAGACTCTAATTCGGTGGTTTCGATTAAACAAGGGTTCGCCTGAAACATAGAGAATCTTACAGGATTATGACAACCATACCTTCAGCCAGTCACTATTAGAACGAACCGTCAACTTTCTGGGAAAGATAGTGATATATGCCAGATCGCTTGCGTTTTTCTCCGAATTGAGAAGCCATTGATTGACTTCTTTTCCCTCTAGTTATTGGAAGATGTATTTTCTTGCATGAGCACAACCGCCTCCAGTATTATCGTTCACTTTTGAAGAGCATGGTCACTAAGAAAAAAGTAAGTACAGCAATATAGTTGATCGTGGCCAGCAATGGATGCATTCTCAGCCTTCCGATTGCTCTGTTCTGCCTCAGGAAAACCTTCAACCTTAGTTTTTCCAGCTAAATACACAGTTTCGTTGGCAAGCCATCAATAAATACGCTGTACAAATTGGACAGGTAATTAATTGCATTCAAGTGCAAACTTGCTACCGCTCACCATGTGTTTAATCTGACATACGAAATAATATTGACGTCACTGGTTGTTTAGGTTTGTGCTTGAGTGTTACATTGTAAACGTAAAACGTTTCTCGCTCGATTGCTAGAGGATTCTGTTAGAATGGGGTATTCACAGCTCGATAAATCGAATCACAAGACCTTTGGCCTCAGAGTATTTTTAATTGGGTGTTGTGCTGAAAATTAAATGTTGTTTTAATAATGATGGAGAAAAATTGGAGCTATTTTTCACGTGTTACCCAGAGGCAATGCAAAAGACATTCGGCTTTGGAAGTCGTCAGCTTACGCTGTAAAGCCGATGGATTGAGTTACGAGCATAGTGTTCGCAGCAGTAATCTTGTAAAACTGGTAAGCTCTATATGGATGGGTAGCCTGGTTGCTTTGCTAGCCAAAACAAACGTGTAAGTTGGACATAATTAGGTTTATATACTGCGTGCTGTTTGAGCGGAGCATTGTAAAGTCGACTAGACCACTGAACTAAACCAGCCTATCAGACTTAGGGTTCACACCGCAGTCAAACAACTAGTTGCAATCGTAATTCGCATGTTAAAAACCACTAGAATAGTTTGTCTTGGCACATTGGTAGGTTATAGATTCTGTTCCCCCGTACATGGATTGATTACCCACAAGAATGGATCCCACTTTTGCAAGCAGCGATCCGCCCACCAGCATACTGTAACTCAACAACCTTTCGTTTATAGTAAGTTGTCTCTAGACGTTTGCGGAGACACCAACGAAGCAACCACTTTGTTCAAAGTGCTCCCAACATTGAGTTTGCCTCTCCAGAATAGGACAGATGTCGAGTACTGTGCGTAACTCCAGTTTGCGTCGAACGTTCGTTCCCCGAGATTACGCATCAGTTTGCTCACAGATGAGATCTGTCCCTAGAAGGTACTTGATGCACTGGTGTTGTCGTCAGTGAGTTTGAATCTTCCAGTACACTTAGCATCGTTGCCCTGATCTACCGTAACGAAGAGACTGAACCTTACCGTGGTGTGACGGTTTGCGCACCTCAGCGATCCATTGAGCTATACTGGAGAGTGTCCCGCGACACTCACAGAGTCTCTCATACCAGGTTGGTCAATGGTTAGAGGTCTGACGAACACAGTCTCCTGGCCCTCCAGGTTGGGGGTTG
>NW_008751748.1:426476-462581 GCF_000715545.1 Opisthorchis viverrini
GGAGGTGTAGGCACCTCGGAATGATTGTGTTAAGCTAGCACTAAGTCCCTGCCCCGTCCACCTTTATTCTTTTCTTTACAATAAGGCTTTCAAATAAGTCATGGTTGTACAGCAGTGAAGCATCGGTGTTGAACACTGATGTCCTGTTTTCGATGATGATGATGATGCACAGACAGTGATCCGCATTACTCATCCGACTGCTTACCTCCCCCCTCCAGCTTCCTTCCGGTGTCATCCGAATCGGCCCGCTCCACCGACAACATGATGATGATGATGCCACAGTGATCCGCATTACTCATCCGACTGCTTACCTCCCCCCTCCAGCTTCCTTCCGGTGTCATCCGAATCGGCCCGCTCCACAAACCGACAACAAACGACTACGAAAACAACAACAATCTGTCCAAAACCCAACCAGAGGTATTGATAAATTTTGAAAAACACTATCGTGAAGGCGAGTTTCTCAAGGATTTGTACCTGCTTCAATACACGTCCCGGTCGTACGATTTGAAGGTAGACGAGAAATACAAGTGTTGGTTGACCTCGTTCCCCCCACTCTCGGAAGACGAAGCGTGAGTCCATTCGTGGTTTGCTCCACATTCATTCCCCCCCCCCCCCCACACCGTTCCTGTCTTCATTCGATTTTCTGGTTTCATCGTTTTTGGGACCAGCTGGTAGGCTGCTTTCGCGTTCTTTTGTTTTAATAGCTGGAGATATGTTAGGTTGATTATCGAGCGAATATGGTAGCCGAGTTGATCAATGAAAACGGAAGTCGATTTCATTTCATCGCCGTCACTTTCCAGCTTCATTAGCTCCGCTCTGTTTTGCAGCCTTATGAAATATCCAAACCGTAACCCCTTGATGAATCGTCGGTCAATCCACATCAATTTACATCTGCGGGACACCACTAACACTGCATAATAGTACAATAAGAGTGCTGTTGATTTTGCCTTTTTTCGTTGACTGTCGTCTAGCAATCCTGAACCAGTAGTCTTGTGCTGTTTCTCTAGTCATTTGACGAACCAGAAGGTGGACCCTTTATGGTTATGTTGAGTTTGTTTCCTGTAATTGATGAAAGCATAGAGGGAATTTTTTCGTTTGCAGAGGAGCATCTAATGCTGTGCTTTGTTTAGGCGTCACTGTGGAACAACGCTCTTGTTGGATGCTTCCGTAGGACCCATAATGGGATTTTTAAGCTGAGCTCTGCTCCTTTTCCCCGGATTTTGAGTTTACTTAATTGGAGATTTGAAGTCTGTGCATGCTTTTGCTGGATATTTCTCTTTTTAGTCTGTAATCACTGTCCGGCTTGTCGCACGACTCAGAGCACATGGTGTATTGAGAAACAAGGGAACCAAGATCCCTGCAAATTACGAAGATTATCAAACTTCGAGATAAACCCATGGAACTTTACGTCACCACTATGACATCTTCCAGATCTGACATTATGCTTGTTTCCTGGACCTAATTATGGATGGCCAATTCACGTCCAGTCTACTCAGGAACATCTCATTAATATGCCCTGATACTGCTCATCAATGCTCATGGCATCAGCCTCTAGCGATGTCAGTCAATCAGTCCTTTTGGGTTAGGGGCATGAGGCCTATCCATTGTGGTATTTTGTCTTGGATGAATCAGCCGTTTCCGGAACCAGCAATAGTCTCCGCCTTGGTTCTGTTTTTGTTCTCTTCAAGAAAGGAATGCTCTGCTTTAGGGATTGGGAGGGCACCTTGTGGTTGTCGCTGCTGACAAGCAGACTTTATAACTTTCGCTATAAATAAAATTTGAAAGCGACGAGGAACTCTTCCTATTGATAGATTTCGCCACCAAAACGTTCGACACTCGCGTTTAGGACTGGGGAATAGACGGAATGTGTAGCGAAAAAACTGGATATATTACCATAACAGAAGCTGCTGGTGTTGAATATCAACGTAGTAAAGAAGCCAATGACGTGGTATGTCTGGTTAATTCATTACTTGTCCATGATCGGTTAAACGGCAGCTGATTGATGGACCATAGGCACATTCTAATTTGCTGATGTGACTGCTAAGTTGAGCCTTCTATGCGTTCAGTCGCATTTCAGATTCAAGACGGATGATAAACTTTAGAAAAGTTATCCGAGAATGAAAACGCTCTCCGTCTCGAATAAGGGGTGGTCACATGGAGATTCGCACTAATGCGGGAGTACCACACACACACACCCTCATAGCTTTCCACCATGCATGCATTCAGTTGGCTTATTTTATAACTGTCTCAAAAACGATTATTTAACCTTCGATTGTGTGGGTAAAAAGTAATGGTTCACATTGGTGTTTCTTAATTGAAATGAAATTGGCTTGACAGTTACTTTAGTGGTTGGCGGATTTGGGCTCCCGTCCCACTCCTATTTTGAAGCTGTCATAACGGTCTCAGCCGAAAGTCCGAAGTCCCCATTGTTTGTATTTGAATGTGGAATTGAACAAATCTCAGGTTTTCAATCCCAATGGCTAAGTCTGTCGTAATGTAACACAGCAAACGCAGTATAAAAGGTCGGTGACTTCATTGAGGGCGAGGTGCTAAATGAGCTGTGCAGCACTGCACGCTGCGGATGGAAATGATCACGCTTTTTGTACCGTACACTAAAACAAAGCGTTTTCAGCTGTTCAAAAGACTACGTTTCGGGAAACGACGTTAGGCGCCCTCTATGTCTCGTCAACTGTATTTGGTTGCTGCTGTTTTACTCCATTTTCAATTTTTGTTTTGTAACTAGCAAATGACGATTTATTGTAAACAGATGGCCGTATTTGACTAATCAACTCCACAAAAGCACTTGACTGCAGGTTCCGCGGGTGCCGCTATATTGCGGAGAAATCCAGAAAAATAAGTAGTCTGAATAAAAACCCGCAATACGAAATGTAGGTGACGACATAGCGAGGAACTACCTCAGTATGATTCAGACGATTGGGCTTCATAAACAAAAACCGGAGAATCAAATCCAGCTATGTACCGATTTGATATGAAATGAATTCAGTCCACCTTACCAAAGTATTCAGGAAAACTGAAGTCTAATTTTTCTATCAGCCCACCACTCTAGTGAGGTTCCTTTTCGTATGTGATGGCAAAGCCGGATTGTTCTGGGAAAAATTGTATGTTTTATTCTGAAGCTGAAAATTAACACCACAACGGCCTGATCGAATTTCGGGAGTTCGCGCTACAATCACATAAGAATTTACTTCTGCACCAGAAAACTACTTCATCCGATTTGTACTACTAAAACTCACTCGTTTTCAGAGTCAAACCCGTCGAATAATTTACAAATGTGGAACGTGCACGTCACTCGTTGATTGGCACTGGCATGGTAAAACATCCGTTCCTCGTAAATTATCCCCAAAAATTCTCGAATTGACTCATAGAAACCCTAGTTTATCGATGAAATCTTAGGATAACTGGACGTCAAGTTGGTATCCCCAGGTGTATAGAACGCCTTGGGTCTCATGATAAAGTTTGACCAACTCACTCTCTGATACTCGTCATCGCACTTGGTGCCCCTCTAAAAGAGGTCATCCAGGAAGCACCTAGTGTTCCATATAGTTTTTCAGATAACTGTCTTTTCTAATTTGGTTTTTGAGAGACTCACCAGGAAGCACCTAGTGTTCCATATAGTTTTTCAGATAACTGTCTTTTCTAATTTGGTTTTTCGAGAGACTCACCCGGAATCCAGCTGAACCTCTCGTTTGTGATGTTTTCAGGCAACTAGTGTGCATTTTGCGACAATCTCGTTTTTCTCCTTCCCACAGACGTCAGTTGTCTTTGGATATCGAACCAGCACAAGATTCGGCAAGCTGTATGACGTAAGTATCCCGATGGGTTGACAGTATTTTCCTGGTTTAGTTTAAATCAGTTAAGATCGTGCAACCTTTCAAGCGACCATTTTGTGACCCAAACACCCGAAGCTTTTGATGGTGCGCCGTTCTATCGATTTTGTTTGACGGTCTTGTTGAAGCTACATTCCCACCACAGATTTGACTCCGAGTACAGCAAACATGTTGACTAGCTATCTAACAATTAGAGCAAAGAACAGAGAGTTGGTCAAAATCTAATTGGTTAGCATTGTCATTATGCCTAGAATGCATCCCCTGTCATGGTTAGACATCGAGATGCTTCATTTATCCATTCAAAGGTTCCTTTCGAACTGTCTGTGTTGAATTGGAGTGTTAGACAAGGTATTCGCACACCTGACTAGAGATTTGTGAGAAATCGGATAGGACTCGAGCGGCACATTCTCTCCTTTTTTTAGTTTTCCGTCATGATTCTGATCACTCAGTCCGAGAATTTATCGGACTCACCATTCTAACCTGAAAACGGGATCACATGATACGTCAGCTTGTGAATGTTGCAAATGTTGATCGATAAAAATTGTTTCCACTCAGCCTGTTAAAGTTTCTTTGCAAAATGGCAACCATGTGTATTTAATGTAGTGCCAGATATCAACTTCACCTCCTTGTTAACCATGTTTTACACATTCGTTGTCATCGCATCAGCAACATTTTTTGCTTAATTTAGCTGGGATTCTCAAGCTGCTTGGAAATCTCCGAATGACCTGTGAGTCTCCTGACGTTTTTTTCTGTGGGCTATCATTATATTAATCATGTTCTGAGTGAGATACAGAAATTTTGAGTCATTATGTATCCCCAAAATAGCTGTATTTCCTGTTTTCACTATTTATGGTTACAATGAAGACATTGCGGTAAGCTCATTTTGAGATCTCTCTCATGGGCCACCCAAGGAGCAGGTCAAAGCAGCCACCGCCTTCGAAGCGGAAGAAGAGTGCTTTTTATTTCTCCCAGGGGGTGCTCGTCCCTCTGGGCGGCTGCCGTACTTATTCTAAACAGTTGTTGACAGGCTTCTGCAAATACTTCATTCACAATGGTTGTGAAAAAACAAACCGCGTAGAAATAAATGTTTTTGCACTTTTACTACAGCTTATTGTTATGAGCCAGTCATGCATTCCTGGCAGTTCGTCCAGAGACAAGACAGTCAAATGAATAAGGAGATGGGGAGCATCCAGTACATTACAAATCGTTTTGTAAGCAAACTTGGACGGGCACAACGAGAAAACGAGCAAGAGCAAATATCAAGCGATACTGTCATATGCGTGGCTTTCTTCATGATTGGAGAGGAAGCATTGGTGTCATATCTTCCGTTCATTTGAGGACAATTTTAATGGGAACAGTCACCCAAAGGTCAGGCCTAGACAAACTGATGTAGGTCGCATTAGTAACGTATACCTTATCCTTAGTCGACCCAGCATATTACTTTACTTTAGCTACCAAGGGCCAAAAGAGGTCGTTAACCGACAGGATTTAAGCACCAAATACTCCTCGAAATATCAGAGTGATTTTTCAGTTGAAAAAGAAATGGGACTAAAAATGTTGGAAGATGTAGTGGAAACGCAAAAAAACTGCGTTTAGAGTGCTCAAATCCAGGCGGTATATGTGGGTCAAAGTTTCCCTAACAAGCAAAGCTGATACAACTGCACACTTCTTCGGACGCGTCCGGATCCCTTAGTTCGAAAACGAGAGTAGGCTTCAATTTCTTTATTCCAGTCTTATCTGTTTAGTCACATCAGTGCGTTTCCCACAATCGTCTGCATAGTCTCTGTGTGTTCGGAGTCGTTTGAGGTGCTTAGAGCCAAGCAATCTGCCACTAGAAGGTAACGTCCTCACGTTGAGTATGTAGGTCGAAACTAAACGGCCACACGTCCTCTATAAAAGGTACGAGTATTTATTAAGAGTGAAAAGACCACTGGAGTTGTTTTCGATTGTAAGAGGTGCCAGAGTTAAAAGTTGTGCAAACCACACTTCGGAATTAGCTGTCTGGCGAAGTGACCATTAAATCAATATTTACAGTAAGTGAATGTTTCCGATGTTTGATTTTGCCGTCGCCTGCCTTGGCAAACTTATCCAACTTACATGAATTATAATCCAATACTGATCACAGCCTAACAGTACAGATGCCTAACAGCATGACCACCTCTCCCTTAGTGGAACAGTCACATTGGCACTGTCATTCGGGCCTAATTCAAGCTCTAACGAGTCTATTTGTATCGATCGTATTATCGATGAGTTACACGTCTCCAGTGTAAATCACTATTGAGACCAGGATTGTTTACAGTATCACTAAACGGAACGTCAATCACGTCAATTACAAGCATATGGTAGTTATGGTAGCGGGTACGGAAAATACCGGAAAAGCGCAGCATAGTGGTGGAATATCAATTTTAGCTGGTGGCTAACACGAAAGAATGAACCGAATGGTTTGCTGCTGCCATCCCCTAAGAAGGTGATACACGTGACCTTCCTCACCTGACGGCGATTTGTAAATCTCCATGGATAATAGTACTCGTGAAAATCCTTTTTCTGTGCGGCTGGCTTGCGACCTGAAGGAAACACGAGGACTGAGGCACTGCCAGGTTGCTCAGACCCAGACGGAAGCAATCAAGATACTGGAGTTGATTTCAAACCACAGCTCTTCCGTTCAGGATGTTCGCGACCTGATCGCCGAGCCTTCTCCAGCTCAAATTTCAAAACCCAGGGATATGGACAAACTTGATCGTATTCAGCAAATTCTTTGCGAAGACAGTCCTCGCACGATGCGCTCTTGTCGTAGCCACTGTCTGTATATGAATTCTGCAACCGTTAGCGTAATAAGGCAATATGCTATCCTAGGCCAGTTTACATCACTGCAATGTACAAAGGCGTTGTTTTCTCTGCGCTACGTGATTTCGTCACTAAATCGAACGAGAATGGCGGAACCTATCGGTGACATTTCCCCCCACTACATTTTCATCCCATGTTCTGGGTCTGATGGTGCCACAGAACCGGTGAGATACAAACTGTAAACCTCGATATAGCTGAATACCTCTCCCTGGTCCATACGTGCATCCAAGGCGAAAATACCATTGACCAAATCTCGAGAATATTTTTACTTCTAACCAAGTTTGGCCTTCGTTGTTGCTCCAACGTTACGGAAGGATTAAATGTTGTCTAGGGGCACACAAACAGGATAATTGCTTCATCGTTTTAATTTAAGTGCTGAGAGGTGCTGCGCTGGTCAGTTTCTTCGGTGCGCTTTGGCTTCTTTAGACCAAGAATTTTTAGGATTAAGTTTCGCATTTCTTTTGCGAGTGGTTCAGAACAGAAATCCACAAGATATTCCCGACTATAGTCTAATGATTTCGGGAACACCAGCGTTGGAGTACAGTTCGCGTTCACGAATCGAGGTCAGATTCTTTGCAGAGAACTGTAGGCTGGTTGAAGCTATTGCTTTGATCAAGGTTTGAACCAGTTATATACTAGTAAGATGGCACTATTTTCGGAGCTTTCGTGCATGCATTCTCATCTGAATCACTTTTATTTACACCTTCAAGTTCCTCATCGTTAGCCCTACCCAAACTGGCTTCCAAAAATGCCAGTTGTTCCAAGCTAACAGCGATTTCCGGCAGTTCTCCGGTGACCAGACCCAAATCCCATTCAGTTAGTAACTACTCATCTAGCAGACCGTCCATATTGTCACACCCGTACTTCAACCAGGAGACTACAGACAACACTCATCGGGCTTCCACGACCAACATTGAACCCATTGAGAAAAAGACGCCGCTTTCACTTAGGCGGAAACTAACAAAGTCGGCACGATATTCGGGGCGACCATTTTTCTCTGAGTGCGAAAAAAACACCGCCACTCCAGGATCACCAGTCACGTACAGGGTGAGTACAGATGGTACATCTCCATATTACGACATGCTCCCTGAGCTACCAACATTTTCCTCTATCGTTTATGAGTAAATGTCCTTTCATCCTCTAAAACTAAACGAGATCAGATACCTCCTGTATTTTACTTCTCGGAGGGATCGTGAATTCGTACAGTTAATGTTTCACAACGTATTTCCGCGACAGACCGCTGTTGGGGGATATCAAAATGTGCTATGTATGAGAGAGGGTCAGTAGTTCAAATCCTGAGTGGTTAAGGCACGAACTTACTGTCCGGGAGGTCCTGGGTTCGAACTCTGCCTCTGCCTCTAGTCTATTCCTGTCTAGGATGGGCATTCTGGCAGTGTCTCAGCCCTCTTGCCTCGTGTGGATGGCATGGCAGCTAAACTTTAATTGACCAATTAGTTAACTGTCAAAAGACGCATGACAGTGATACTCGACAAGCTGACGAGAACAACCATCTGCCGGCTAGTACCACCACATGCCGTCCAATGCATCATATCATCGTGCAGATATTTTTCGAACTTCATTCAGAGGTTTGTTGAAAAAATGAGCAAAACTTAAGTCACGTGGTTCACAATCAATAATACACATTATTGAGCCCGAGGAACTCTGGTCTCAGTTTGCTTGAATCTATCTGCCTTATATAACTTAGAGGGAATTACCCCAGGTTGTGAGCCACTACTCCGTTTGTTAAAAAATAACCCTGTGATTTTTAGTTTGGATTTACTTGAGCTGCAGTAAAGGATATCTATTCAACTTTCATCAAAACTTCAGTAAGAAAACATGGTTTGGATATTTTCGCGGGGGTATTGTCAAGGGAGAACAAAAATACGTCCTTGAACGTCTTCTGATGGCCCCTAATTGAACGAAGCCCGGTTCCGTATGGGTAATTTAGATATGAAGTTGAGGACCCAGTGGTGTTTTAGTGGCGAAAATCAATTATAGGGATGCTAAGTAATCCCACTGCATCCGGAAAAGTGAAAGAAATAGTCCGAAGAATGGGAAAAACGCGCGGTGGCGTTACCATTAGATTGTATCGTTCTTCCACTGAAGAACTTTTTCTTGTTTTTTCTATGGGGGACCGCTGATACAGCAGCAAAAGTTTACGAAGCAATGCAGCTCTCTCGTACTGATGTTGTGTTATAGCCGCATCTGCACCAACGTGCCACCAGAAGAGGAGCAATTGGAAGTTTTTCATGCAAGCACCCTGAATTAGCCCGAAATAAATAACACGACCGAGAGTGCCCACGGAGAGACTGGAGACTTGAGAAAATATTGGTTTTTGGGGGGTTACCACCAGGGTGCACCGTAACACGCCCCTGTATTGCGGCCTAACGGATGGAGAATGTCGAGGCAGTCCAAGTCTCGCGAACACTGCAATCGGACTGATAAGCCGAGTAACAACCCCACGAAAACGCGTCGGTAAATTTCAACCCAGTGCTCTTCAGAAGTGCGCACTCTTTGGGGAAATAAGAATTGCGAACACGATGTAAAAATTAATGTTTACTCGATCATCAGTTTTGAGTCTATAGGTTCGCTCAAATATGATTATCTGTTACTGACTCTGGGTTTCACGTATAAACTTGGGTTAGAAACTAGTGGTCTACTGACTTATTCACAATGTGCTGTTTTGGGAAGCCGGTTTTTGTAGCTGTTTCCTGTCCCAAAAAAACTGGATCACATCAGTTAGCTTGATCTATTTGCGTTATATAACTACAATAGCTGAAAAGGCCCATAGGTTGATTGTCCAGTTCTGACTCACGCTACTCGCCCACTCCTGTCTTCCTCTGTTCAGAATTCCAATCCAGGCATTCATCTGGATACGTTATCAGCGACACTTGAAAGTCTAGCACATACCAACGTAGATTATGAGCTATTCGGCTGTCGCCATGCATGTCACGTGCCATAACTATCATCGAGGCCTTTGTGTATCACTTGCAGCTTTAATCACCTTTATTCGCCTAAATAGTGTGATTATTTCGATTTGACTGTAGTTTCCAACCCAAATCTTGCGTGCATTATGAATCCTTCTTGCTTCATCCTGTCCACTTACTCCGTTCCCAGCGTCGCTCGTCTTCCAAGCCCCATCATCATTCCCCAATTATTCCGCGGGAATTTCGATCTCGTAGTCTAAGTCACCCCAGACCCAGGAGAATTCGCATACGAGTGACCCTAGATGATCCACTCTACGTCAGTCCAACCACCACTCGAATTAGCAAGTCCTGGAAATCCGTCGGAATTGGGTCCACGCCAAACTTGGACAAGTCCTTCGGGGAAAATATTCCATTTGAAAACTCAGTGATCGAAAAGGTGAGCCCGTTGCTGCGGCCTTTTTCATCCAGGTATCTAGCTTATCTCTTCCTTTGAATAATACTGGCAGCAACCCAGTCAGACCTGCAGTTCCTCCAATCGAGGTTCCGACGTGATTGAAACACGTCTTGATAGAAGATGCTAAGAGATTCCAGCTAGGACTCTGGCCCATAACAATGGTAAAGACGCACAATTTAGTATTGTAGTCTTTGAACTAGGTTAAATGGGCCACTTTTTATCTTTGCAGAAAGCTTTTGACGAGGCAGTTACCCAGGTTCCCAAGTACTCCCAACTTGCTCTGTGTCTGCTTGGGAATTGTGTGGATTGTACAGAGTGGTGTTGATGGTGTTCTGTCGACTCCAAGGACCACATAAACCTCACCTCTGACACAGTTAAATACCCAACCACAAATGCTGTAAATGGCCTCCGATTCACCAAATAAACTAGTTTCAGACGTCGGCTTATCAATTGAACGTATGACGAATTCCCTGGGCTTGATGCGTCTTCATGCATATGCCTGTGGACTTCTTTTTCTCACACAAACAGGTCTCGTTGACAGACAGCGTCTCCGATGTACTTTTCCGAGTCCTAACCAAGTTTCGGGTTCCCGACTTTTGTGTGTCTGACTTTGACCTGGTCGAGCTCCATCCGAAAAACTCCAGTAAGTAATCTTTGCCCAGTGGTTTTCAGACGCTTCAGCTCATCTATATCTTTGCTCTATCCAACGCGTAACGGTGTCTTTTTCATTTTACAACCATTGCATGAGCAACAAACCAGAGCAGTTATAACTAATCACATTGTTTACATGGAGCCAACCATACTCCTCTCAAGGACAGACTTCTTCGAAACTCTGTACGACTCATCTAGAGAGATCCCTAGATAAGACCCAGCACTCCTGGTCAGAATTTCTCTTCTCCATTCAATAGGTCGCTTCAGTATGCTGATACCTCGTAGCGAATAGTCATTCAGACAGCAGGGAAGCCAGCAACATACCTAAATTCGGTGACAAAGCTGATTCCAGATAACTGCAAACGTTTTGGAGTGCAAAAGTGAGTCCAAGGAGGAACATTGAGTGTTCTGGCTCTAGTGTTAACAAAAGGTCAGAAACCAGTGTCGTCCGGTTTTTGTCAAGTCCTCGCGGATCGACGAAGACGAGTACTCACTCAACGGTTTTCGAAGCCACAGCGGTGCACTGGCGTTATGGGTTGAGTTTGGAAAGCAAGGGATCACGATCCAAGTCACAGGTAGTTTCCAGCTTAGTCTTAGAAGACTACGATATCCTTGTAAAAGCTTCGACAGCCAGCCTATCGATGTACAACAGAGAAAGAACCACGCCGACGATTGAACAAGAGCAATTTGCGACGAATCCAATTGTTGGATTCACGGGTATCCGTTAATCACGCCAATTTGATTCGTTCGGTTAAAACCCATCCAATGCCTCTAAAAAGTATGCTTTGGTTCATATTCCAAGTTAGGATGTCTTTCAGAAGAAGTTGATTTGCCTGTAGTGAACAGCACTGTCCCCGTTGAGTTGCTGGTAAAACGATTTACAACGTCCTGAAACCAGAACTGGACTGCTCGGTTGAATTAGTGTTGTTTCTTCGGTTCGGTTGGTCTGCAGACTGGGCTGATCAAATCGTAACACGTTTGAAAAATTTCAGCAGTAATCCCATCATTTGTTGATTCTAATGTTTTAATCCTGTGTTGGGAAGGAAAGGTTACCGCTCTCGTTTTCCTCCGTAACATGTTCATTTTCTCTGGTGGTTACGGAGCTTTTTAAAAAATGATTAGGCTCTCAGGGTCATCATTTTGTTGGCTGTTTTCTTACTCTCACCCACAACCTATTTGACCTTCACAGATCGTATCCTTCCGATCACCGCCAATGCGTACCATGAGTTATGTTCCAGTTTAGACGATTCGGCTGTGGAATCCGCAAGCGTAGAAGACACGGATATTCTTTTTGAATGCGCGTGTGTTCGTAGACAGAGGAAAGTATCTATGATCACCAGTATCCTCACAAGACATTCGCCATTCACTGTGATTGCTAATCCAAGGCCCAACAAGCGTATATCCCAACAATCTGACCGCACTCGTGGATCAGTAGCGGCTATATTTCCGCCAGACTTCTGACTCTTAGTACACCAAAGTGGAATGTATTCAGCGCCACTCAGTCTGTCTCTTCTTATTACCGACTTTCGAATATATTATGAGAACTGTAAGCGTTCACTTCACCCAGACAGAGACTCCTTGTGTCCAGTCACTTTCACCTTCCGTGGCCACAGTGTATGAGATTGGGCCTACTTGGCCCATCGACGTGTTTTTGTGCCACGCCAACGATTGTATATAGCAGTGCACCAGTGATAATTAATTTGCTTTGTTATTTTTTCTATCTTAGTCAACTCACAGTAGCTGTGATATTTTGTCTACCTGAAACGTTTTCAATGTGATTGTGAGATTTCTTTTCGTCCTTTTTTTTAACGGACTCTTCATACACCTATTTCGAATGCACACAATCAGTATTACAACGGGTTTATCCGTCTTGTGTTTTATTTTTCAAAACGCCTGAGGTATCCAAGTGCCTTTCCCCGTCCAGCTTCAAGATTAAAATAACATGCCAAAGAATGTTCACTGGTACTTTCATAAACGCGCGATTTAAAGTGCCTTTGAGGCGCTGCCGATGTCTCTATCAGTTAGATCCAGCTCTTTCGCTGTACCTACTGCTCTACTGCATGCATATTACGTTTCCGAGTTAACCACTCCTGTGCGTCGGTTGGTACTTTTTTCAGGAGAACAAACAGTCTATCTGTTGCGAACGGCGTGTACACTTGAGAAAGGGATGATCGTTCGACAAAGGGATTACTGTGTTGAGTACAATGTGATAATAATAAATGTTCAACTACAGCACCCTTTCGGTGCCTAGCCGCCAGGTTGCCCAAGTTTAGACAGGAGAGGTTCAGATGCAGAGGTCAGTTTCAAACTACGGACCTGCATTCATTAGCATGCATTTTTTCTTATTTACATTAGATCTTGATCGCCAGTCGTCATTTGTGTGTGAACAGTACGTTCTTGCGAATCAAGGTAAGGAGTTGGTTACGTACAATAGCTGGTGCACTGTCATTAAATTATCTCCGTGGAGTTCGTCTTACTCATTAAATATGGTTCTTTTACTCTGTGAATCAACTGTCCAATTTCCGTCCTATGTGCTACCTATCTGGGGACGATTTCGATGTCTGTCTTAGACGTGACTCAAGTTTACTTCTGTCCGTGGAGTAGATTTCCCACCTTCATCTAACTTTGATTCAGCTGTATGCATTCGGTTGGGTAAACCAGAATCTGAGGATACTTACTAACGCCTTTATTGCTACCAGAAGGCAAGTGAGGTTGTCTGAGTAGCCTATTCTAACGTAACGAGAACGAACTTCGCCGCCTGAATTGAGTAAGCGAACAGTTTACCAGAGCAGTAAAAATGGCTTTTCACCCACTGTGATGAACTCCCGGAAGGAATCGCCTGCTCGCAGTGTAGGCCGAGCGAATCACGACAGTATGACAAGGTAATTTCGAAACAGTCCTCATTATGGACCGATATGGGTTCCACTGGACTTTATCACAGGGATATTCCTACGCAACAGTTTAGTCATGGGCCGGGATTGTTCGTTCTCAGGTCCTCACTGTACATACAACTTACCATTCCAACCCAGGAATTAGCGGACCCACCAGTGCGCATCTTCATTGCCAACAAGTTAATGACAGCGTCGTGGGCATCGTGCCTGGAAGCAATGGTGCATAACCGATGGGTAATTGCGGGTAGAGCTCAATTGAATTTTCGCCTGTAATCTTGTAGCCACCATTACTAAGCGCTACAGCGCACAGTAAGGAATAAGTGTATTAGGTAGATACTTTCTATACTTCGCTTCCCAGGCCATTTAGTGTTGTTCACATGATGGAGAAAATCGATAACCAACCGAAGTTCACGAGGGACGGTGTGAACACTCAGGTTTATTCACGTGACCGGTGTAAGCTACTCATTATGCCATTATGCATTGCGGTTAATTAGGCTACCGCTCCTTGCATGCGTTTAGATAAAACGTACGATGGTTGACAAACGTGTCACTCGGGCAGCTCACATACAGTCGATGAACTTATGGATTGAAGTCCATTAGTTGTGGCTGCTTAATCACTTACGTTTGGTTTAAAACAAAACAATGCAGCTATGATTCGAACGAAATCCGGTAACCCGTGGGCCATTTCTCTTTTCTAGCAACCTCCTGCTGGTATAACGTGTGCAGAATCAAAACGGCAGCTGTAATCATTCCTTTCTGCAAACAGACCAGTCCACAGACATCCGTAGACGTGAGGCTGGTTAATGCCGGCCTCTTCACCAGCCGATCAAGTCAAATATTTTATCAGGTTTCTGAAGCAGACAGAGAAGCGTCAAGTAGCACACCAATAACAAATTTGTAGAAAGGTAAGAAAGGGCAGTCTTGTTCCACACCAATAGACATTGCAAACGTAAGTGGGGACCTGTGTATATCTGTAAACCAGCGGTCAAAAGCGGCCTGTAGACCATGAACAACTAGCATTCTTTGATGTCTGAAAGATTGGCGCTGTTCGGGCCGGTGAAACCCACCTCGACTCTCACGAGAACGCCTCTCCCAGTAATCAACCAATCAAAATAATGCGAGATAATATTCAAGGATGCGGATATCAGACTATAGTTTCCTATGATATCCTTTAGGCTTGTGTGTAGATTGAAGTCAGCCCGAGTGCTCCCCTCAACTTCCATTCTGGTTTTGTCCCAAGTTTTCACATTCAAAGACTGAAGAGTGCAAACAGTCAGAACCAGGTGCTTCGTCATGTTCAGTGAATATCTCACATTAGGTTTCTGTTGTATCTGGTATCAATGTTCTACTCAGTTTTGCTAGACTTTGAGGGGCTTTTGAGAAAGATCAGCAGAACTGGTTCTCAAGGTATTCAATCAATCGTTCGAGGTCAAAATGCTGCCAGTGTGTTGCTGTTCCGCAAATTGATTCGCTGACATCGGTCTTAATTTGGCCTGCTGATCAAATCACCTGAGTAGAGAGTAGCTGTTTTCTGCAGCGGAAACCGCCCCCCATCTCACAGGCCTTCGCAATCCATTGACATTGCACATCATGAAGCTACAAGCCCCAGAACCACTCACTGAAACGTAATTTGATGATTAAACTCATTATTTCGTACCAAAACGTGGTTATTCGGTAGACCAGGAGCACAAAGAAACCACACTTGTAAATCGGCCTCCAGTAAGTGATCTCATCGGCTGAATCCTAATGTACTGGATCTCGCCCAACATTCGCTGTTTTGCAAGTGGGTGTTTGCTATCACGAAGCAAACTACTCACGAGGTCACTGAAAATTATTTGACATCCCAAGATTGATTTCGTCCTCCTTGGGGTTCATCAGATGGGCGTAGCCCTCAAGTTTTCATCAAACTTATATCCTACTTGAACCAAAATTCTAAGAAATCCGCGAGTTACACACGTTGGCACACTAATTTGGTTTTCACAGGTGCCTCAACCGAATCCCTGTTTTATGATATTTGTCAATTTTATGTGCTGCACACGGCTGCTCATGTTTCACTTGGCAGATGCTATATATCGCAGTACATCCTTTACGCGGAACACTAGTCACAAGGATGCTGAGGATTCTTCGATAACCCACGAAGGGGTTTTCATTAGGACTCAAACAGAACACGAGACCGATGGAAACTCAAGGACTGCGCCTTCATGATGGGCCCCAATAAGGGCGAAACCAATCATGGGCAGTCGAAGTTTTGAACAAACTTGTGTAGTGTTCCCTCAAGAACACAAACTGCGATATCCCGAATATCGTATCAACTGAAACAAGGGAAGGCCTTTGTGCAGCACACACATTGAAGAATATCATGAACGGGAGATTCAGTTGGGATTCACTCGAGAGTGTACACTACTTTCATTCATAGGTTTTAAGGTTTATATCCACTGGTTGTAGGAAGCAGATGCTTCTGTCTAGAATAAGATAATGCTATCACACAAACAAGAGATTATCAGTATTTTAAAAGCATTCCAACCAAACAAGTGACTAAGGTTTTGCTAAATCTTAAGTTTTCATCTACTTTTCCTTCCTATGACCTCTAATCATGTTGCGGTGTTCTTACACTGCAAGGGCCCACCAAGATATATCGGCTAATTCAAGCAGGATGACCAAAGAATCAGCATCAACACTGGTCTTTTAGGGTGATACGCAGTGACATTCATTAGTTCTTTCAACTTCGAAAAAGTAAGTTACCGTAATGAGGCCTTCTGGAGGATGCTCATTTCGAACACAAATGGCTAAGCAGTCAGCGGACAAAGGATGGGATCGCTGTTAGTCCTGCTTTGGAAAATTCACTACTGCCCCGTTGTTTAAAGTGAATACGCTGGAGACCAGCGAACGCGATCCCAACATACATCATCACTCCATGTAGCTTTGGTTGAGCTCAACATAATTCGGCCTTTTCACTTTCGTTCGAGCATTCAGGTGGGCCGGTGTCCCGAAGTTTGTTGAGCTGTCAACACTAAGATCTCAAAAGATTTGAAACAAGCTTACGACTTTTCAAACTTGGATGAGGAATGTCAGAGTAGTGTGATTTCGGCTACGCTCGAGTTCATGCTCCATGCACTAACCAGCTGCACGGGTTGCTTCAAAATGCGGTGATCTACCATTCGTTTTGCTTTGCTAAGCTGCCATACTGCGTCAGGGTACACTCTGCTCCGATGATCTGGGTTCGTTTGAGAACAATAATGTTCGGGAATCGATCTGATCGGCAAATCCAAAAGACGTTGCGCAAGCGTCTGCTTCACGGCCATACGATGGCGAACACAGATAGATGCACTTGGTTTACGTGCAGGCTCCGCACGTGATCATGTGGGCCACCGAGTGCAGTGCTTGCCTTGTAGATCTAATCAGTCTGTTCACTATCGATCGTCAAGTCTTTAGGCAACATGTTGTCACATTAGCCAACATTTTGCGTAACAGGCTATTGCGCAACTAATAGTTTGCTGTGAATTCGGGGTGGGCTGATTAAAATGCCTCATAAGCATTTGTATTTGGAACAATGCAAGATGCTGTCGAACTGAATGCTCCTGAGTCAGTGAGATTCCACCTCGTAGTCATCCGTAAAAAGTAAAATACCGATTTTCGACTCATGTAGCTTCATTCTGGCCAGGAAGTGATTACAGCTGACACGAGGAAAGTCCGGATGCTACTGAATAGGCACTCCATCTTTTTTCTTCTAAATCACGAAGTCTCATCAAAAACAGTAGTGAACCGGAGAATGGAGAGTGAGATGCAATACTGCGTCACATTCTGGCCAATTTCGAATTCGGTGTTGGAGCGCTTGCTTGCCGGCAGTACATCAAGCACTGATCGCCTGTACATTGCTGGCGAATTCCGATCAGTTTGCAACGTACAAGCCCTTGGTGCCAATAAGGATCCGAGGGAATAACATTGTCGTGTAATCGCACNGTCCGTATAGTATGGTAGCAGTGTAAAAGACATTCGTTCCTACAAGCTTTTCAGACGGTGGCTACATTATTGCGTCACAAGTGCTGCCTGCTTCAGTGCGCTTTGTATACCGGTGTGTACAGTCCACATTCCTGATATGCACACTTCTAAACCTTATAGAAAAATCAGTATTGTCCACACAGAATATAATCAAGTCATCACAAAAATGTGAACGAGGAGTGACCGTTTCTTAACAAAAATATACCAACCGCCGTGTCACTTGATGTTCGGGTTCAAAATACGTCCTCGTCTAGCCAAGAGGAAATTACGACTGACCCCACCTGTGTGCACGCAGCTTGTGAACTCAGTACTTTGCTCCACGGAACTTCCGTGAGGATCTGACTATTCATCATTCGTGAGGGTCGTAACGGAGCAAATATCTCCTGCTCATGATGTCAGTCATGCCACAGTTCCAGCAGGCTTAGGGGCCCCACCCTTACTTGATTTATAAGTCCATCGTTCTCATGTTCGAAGAGGGGGAGAAGGCGCAAGTATTCTTGGATGAACTGACCAAAGTCATCCCGTCCTTTGGTATGCATTTCGCACCCACAAGGTGTAAGGTCATGCTTGTGGACGTGCAGTCACTGAACACGCCACTTACAATCCAGGGAGAGGTACTGGAAGTTGTGGAGCATTTTACGTGTCTTGGAAGTTGTGTTAGTTCTGACAGATGAGGTGAATGCACGAATCTGCAAGGCTCGGGCCGCATTTGCTAACTTGAGACACCTATGGCGTCAGAATGGTTCATCTCTGAATCTCAAGGGACGTGTGTATCAAGCTACAGTACGGGCTGTCTTGTTGCATGGCTGTGAGACTTGATTTATTCGAGATGCGGACCTGAGACGTCTTCAGGTGTTCGACAATCGTTGTCTCAGAACCATAGCTCGTGTGGGTTGGTGTCAGCGAATCCGTAACGAGGCAGTTAGAAAGCGTGTTTTCGGTTGTGTAACGGGTACTTCCATTGAAGAATGTGTCCAGCCCCAGAAGCTGCGTTGGTTGGGACATGTTTTACGCATGCCGAACCATCGTTTGCCGAAGAGAGTACTGTTTTCCATGCCCAATTCGGAGTGGCGTAAACAGAGAGGTGGCCAACCCATGACCTGGCAGAGGAGTATGAGGGAGATCACGAAACGCTTGGGTGCTGTCGGTGCTACTCGCCTTCCAGGATGGGGACCGCGTGATCCTCACTGTGCCTGGTTGGAGACACTACAAGATATGGCTGCCAACCGATGTCAGTGGCGTTCTTGTTGTCAGTTTCTATCCAGATTGCCTGAGTGAATGTCTGGAGGTGTAGGCACCTCGGAATGATTGTGTTAAGCTAGCACTAAGTCCCTGCCCCATCCACCTTTATTCTTTTCTTTACAATAAGGCTTTCAAATAAGTCATGGCTGTACGGCAGTGAAGCATTGGTGTTGAGCACTGATGTCATGCTGTCGTTGATGATGATGATTATAAGTCCATCGGTAGCCAATCCTGCCTCGAAGCGCGGTCAGTGCCCGAGCAAGGATCTATGCACATCCAGTCAGTAAATTCCTGCTCTAACCATTGAGTCATCTCGCCTCGAACGTCATAGATCGAGTACAATAGAAAAAGAACCTGCAGGGAACGGATCGTGAGCACCACTCAACCTTTTCAACAGATAGGAAAGTCATCTACGGGACAGAGATATGTAATTGATATTTATCTGTGTAATAAACGTTGAGTAGGATGCGATAAAACCAGCTGATAAAGACAAAACGGGAAACACAAAGGGGATCTGAGCACTTTCAAGCACGCGGTATAGAAGACTAGGTTCGGCTGAAAAACGAAGATATTGAAGCTTGTTTTGTACCGGCCTTTGGATTAATCTTTTTGGAAGGCTTTTTTGATAATGGAGCCGATTTCTGAAATGAAATTGATCGTGAAGAAATGACTGGCAAGCTGCTGGTTCGGACAATTAAATTGCATTGATACTGAAATAGGATAGAAGAGCTGTACACCATTAAATGGAGTGAAAATGACTCCGCCGAATGGGCCGTTCACAGTAAACGGTAGCAAAACCGTGTAT
This sequence comes from Opisthorchis viverrini, assembly GCF_000715545.1. NCBI lineage: Eukaryota > Metazoa > Platyhelminthes > Trematoda > Opisthorchiida > Opisthorchiidae > Opisthorchis > Opisthorchis viverrini. The sequence goes on from NW_008751748.1 coordinate 446,138, forward strand.
TAAGTGCGCATGCGAATCGGAGCGCAAACAAGACGGGACGAAGTGGATGTCTTGCGAAGACGGGTCATCAAACAACCGATGAAAGTACGGGACGGTTAAGACTGTGGTAATACAGCTAACCAGTAAACCTGAAGCTCTATTCTGTATAAAAAATCCCTTGACTCTCAGACAACACTCAAAGGACAGAAGGAAGTCTAAAACACCCTACAATGAAAAATCACAATGATGCAGTGGGTGGGGGCTAGTCAACATGTGTAAAAAACAGATATACCCTAAGAGGTTCTCATGGACTTCTCAACCAGACTATCATATTATCTTCTGTTCAACATCTTTCTGCTATTACTAACAGGAGCAGTATGCAAGTGCCAAACAGAAGCGCTCAAGTACCGAACCTTTGCCAGATGGCTCATGGCACTGAATATCTGTTTTTGGAAAAAAATACCTCACGACGATCCGGCCTATATAAATTTTTTGCAACGTACTCAGCAGTCCGTTACGAGTAGACTGGGTCTTAACGGGGTGTGACGGCTTTTACACCTGTTTCCATCCATTGCCGCTAGCTGCAATGACACGGCCACCACACACACTTCGAAATCATCCTTCAAACCCCGTCACGCAGTTCAGCTGGCAACTTTTAGCCCTGAAACAAGCTGACTGCTCTTGCATGCACGCTTGACCCGTTTTTTATTGACGTGGCTCAAACCGTCTGAGACGAGGATTCAAAACCCAAGAATGCTTGTGGAGCTGGCCTGTCCATCGGTCTCCGCTAGTCTCTTGTTGAGCGCCTTTGGTGATCCAGAAGCCGCCAATGCTAGTTCTGTTGGGGTTAAAGAGAGCTGAAGAGTCTCTGCTTCGATGGATGCCCGTTATCAGGCACCTCTCTGTGTGATCCGTTTGGCAGCATCTGTGAGACTATCCAGTAAATACGCCGATGATCACTGACCATTTATCGTATCTGCTTACGCCCCAACGAACTGTAGCTCTGACATACTCAAAAACAGCTTTTACGACGCATTGAGCGCATCGTTGCCGCGGACTAAGAGCCCAGATATTGTTGTCAATGCCACAACTAGGTCGACTTAGCGACGCTGAGGCCGAACTGGCGGGTCACCTAAGACAATAATCGGGACGCCTGCTGCATTTGTGTGCCAGATTGTTTTTATGCAGTACCTAATTCCGAAACAACCGAAACCGCTTGACCAGATGGCACCCTCGCACCGAAGCCAACCTGCCGCACAGATAGAATACATTGTGACTTGCTATAGGTTGCGGGGGTGAACCACTGAATAACGCTCGTTCTGGAGCACCCATGCGGATTGGGATCGCGCACTTGTTCGTTGATTCTTTTCGTTGCGTTTTTCAGGGGCGCGCAAGATGCGCACACCTCACCTGGCCATTGAGAAGCTCGAAACCTGGTGTGAAACAAGTCTACAGTTCACGTGATCCTCCCTGCCCTGGCTGGGGACAATGAACGACATGGCGGCTAACTGGTGTCAGCGGCATTCACGTTGTACCCAGATTGTCTGGGTGAATGCTGGAGGTGAAGGCAACTCCTGTAGACTAGCTCTAGGTCCCCCTCCCTTCATCATATCTTCATTCTTTTGATTGAAATACCTAGTTGGAATAAACTGACGTGGGCTGTACAGCAGTAAAGCACTAGTCTTTTCATCTGGCGTTGCTGTTAATGATGATGACGACTTGGGAGCAACTCAGTCTTAGTTAGAACCCACCACACAGGTGATATGGGAACTGAAATAGATTAGCAGGGTGTAATTTCGATCTTCTCACGGATGCCCATTTCCCAAACAAGTAGTGTCCTTTTGTGAGCGTCTGGCATTCAACCCATGTTTGCAGAAGCGACATCGAGGCATCAGACAGTCGGTTGGTCTTCACAGAAAGCTGGATGCGGCCCACAAGATCTTGGCAGTGGTTCGACAGACAGCAATTCTTGGCATGAAACCAACAGCGTCCGTGCCAGCAGTTTCTATTTAGATAGTCAAGGGATAGGGCACGTCGAATAATCGTGAAAGTCAAGCAGTGGACCCATTCCACCTCTGNTTTCCTTCATTCAGAATTTTCTCTGGTGTTGTCAATGCTGCTACTTCCGTAACGATTTTTGCAAACAAACTGATCTAGTTCCATATCTACCTCTAGGGCCTTAGTCACCCGGATTTTTAATCTTCAACATTTTCCATGTATTCCCAAAAGTGACTGGACACCATGCAGAATGTTACATGTTTTAACATGTTATTAAGGCCAAATTTACTGAGGATCCTACAGTTAACTTACGTCAAACATCATTATACTGTACAGGGTGGCCAAAAACATACCGACAGAAATTTGAGCACGCCTAAGGATTCGGGGATGAAATGGCCGACACCTATATTTCATGTGCGTGGGATTAATTTGCGCAACTACTCAAGGAGTACAACTCAATGTAACTCGCCAGAGCAAAGCAGAGTTAACCGCCGTACAGTAGGGCATCCGAGCTTTCAGGCTACAAGACTAATAAAAGTATCCGATACAGCAGTCTAGGACAGCATTCAAAGCTGGGCATCGCACAACAGCTATGAAGCAATCAAAGGTTTTCACTGCTAAATCCCAGTAGACCAGGTCTCAGACATGAATCAATGCACAAATGAGAAAATTGCCATTCAAATGACGAAGATCTCGGAACACCTCTAGGGGTCGTGTCCTAATGCCTTGAACGGAACCGTCTGAAATAGGCAAAACCAAGCCAAGGCGTTCAGGCTGTGAGACTCGATAGATTCACAGAAATTCCATCTGAAAAATAACTGATAGACTTGTCACTGATGTGGAAAGAATGGTCACTTCTTTAACTTTTATCCCATTTTCGGGTCCTTTAAGATCGAAATGGATGCACTGATAAAATTACCCGACGAACCTGTAGACCAAAGATACATAGACCTCGAGACATGGACTTCAGAACATTGTATTAGAGTTCACACTTCTTTGGATACGACGTGACGCAATGGAATATTGCCATTTCCCCTTCCTACTCTCGATACACTCGAAATATTGCAGGCAACCAATTTTGAGAGTACGCAAGAAGTGAAACCTACTAGCCCTTTTGGATGTTAGCAGGCAGACTGTGTCACTAAACTATCATTCACTGGCGCTTCACAGCTATCGATGTGTAGATATAACGAAACAACTAAGCTTTGATGGGATTAAGTACAAGGAAACAGGCGTCCATCATCATTTGGATCTCCTCAAGAAAAGTAGAAAAATACTCACTGTGGAACCCAAGGTTGGAGTGCCCGTTAGACGAGCATCAGTGTCATGCTTCGACGGAGATACACAAGGTTTAGCGTCAACGGCCGACTGGACAGCTTCAATTGGTTCATCGGGTTCCTCGTCATTTTCTGATGCACTTTCCCACACTTTCTCAGTCACTGCAGTGAAAAGAAATGAAAGTTTATTGTCTATCAAACAATCACAAGTGAGTTATTAAGATAACACATATCTTTATGCAGAACACAGATGAAGCTGTGTTTACGAGGTCGATAGGGCATACCTTAGTACGATGGAATGGGCGATCTCACAAGTGAGTTATTAAGATAACACATTATGATATCTTTATGCAGAACACAGATAAAGCTGTGTGTCGATATGGCATACCTTAGTACGATGGAATGGGCGATAATTTTAGCCAAAGTACTTGACTAACTTCGTGAAACTGCTAAAGCACCTTGTACCTCCGACAACCTACTTGAGGAGTAAAACACCAGGATTACGTGCAAGACATGCCCACAGAGCGACCATAGCTTTCATCGAACCTCGGTCAGGTATCACGTGCACAATAAAGGGTGCATGATACACTAGGAGGCAGGATAACAGAACGCAGCCATATGCCATACAAGCAGAAACATTCGACAACTCAGGCGAGCCTCGTGATGTCCTAAAAAAATCCATAAGAACGAATCAGCACATTGCCGCATTCCTTACCCCTTACGTTTGGTAGCCATCAGTCTTCCATAGACACGTGTGAAATCCACAACTTCATATACGCCTGATCAGAGCAAACGTAATAGAGGTTTCATTATGTTCGCACACGTGACTTAACGCGCGATATGGAATAACTCAATCTTCTCACACGTGTGAGTACATACGACAGAGTCCGCGAAGAAAGTCAAAAATAAGTAGCACACAAAGTTTCACAGATGATGTACAGGCAGAGATATCGATCGTCAATCTCAGACCAATAAAACTTACAGAAGCAGCGCTAGGAATAAGCTCAAGTGTATGAACTCGTTGGCCCTCTGTTCAAGTAAGCGAAACTGCAGTCGTTTCGAATAATATTGATTTTCAATCTGCTTAAGCTTACTCACTCCCCTCAGCATATGAGCCCGTACCAATCTTTTCTTTGACTCTGCTTTAATCTAGTTCAATGTGGAAATAACAGCTAGGTGGCTAATTGTTTCAGTTAAAGTGGAGAAATCGTTAGGAAATTAAACCATATGAAAACAGTCACGCGTATATCCTCATCTTCTCATGATTCTCACGGTGGATCTGACAGGCACTAAGCCAATGAGTTGCCAACCTCGACACTGATAACAGCTGAACACTGATAGCAGTACATATTGGCGCTGAGTTGCCACATAACCACGAGAACAGAACGTCCTGGCAAACAGTGAATCAAACCTTGTGTCCTTAGGGAAAACGACCAAGATTAAAACACTGGTACTTCAAATGACATTGGGATAAACACATTTTGAATATCATGTCGAAGTGAGACGCCATCGATGGGATGGACTGAACAATTTTCGCTACTCCACGTTGCAACTTCCACTGACCATCTGCGTCAAATTTGCAAAGTCATCTTTTGCTGAAACCTTGCTTCCCCTATCTAGCTAAGTAGATTGCGTCTCAGAAACACGCATACAAGGCCACCTCTCGGTCGGGTGCCTCAAACCGCTTCAGACGAGCTCAGATGTTCCATATTTATCGTTCAGCTGTAACACCCTTTCGGTGCCTAGCTGCCACCCGACAGAAATACGGGATACTGCCAGGTTGCCCAAGCCTAGACGAGAGAAATCAAGAAGCAGAGGTCAGGTTCGAACCACGGACCTTCCGATCAGCAATTTCGCGCTCTAACCACTGAGCCGTTTCGCCTCTGGTTTTTATTATACATTGAGTTTCCAAAATCATCTTTGATTAACTCAATAACAGAAAGCCTGTTGGGTACCATTTTGCGGACTGGCCCAAACAGCCTGTGCTTTGCCGACTGTACTAGCCCCTACCATACCCAGACGATCTTGAATCCCCTACGTCTATCCTTCCGTAGCAAAGAAGCCGGTCAAATCGGTCAACATTTGTTATGCACACGTTCTGTCTCTAACACTCGACCGTTTATATGGGTGGTATTTGAATTCAAGAACGAGGATCATCAGCCCGTTGCACACATCCCCTAAATGGACCAATGCCTACGACGAAGAAGTCATGTGAAACCTGTTGTATATAGATGCAACACCTACGAGCCGATAATTCTCGCTTATGAATTGATTGAAAGCTCTCAGTTTAGGTAATTTGTCGCGCCTCTGCTGCTACGCCGTGTTGGGTGCTGCGTGCTATTTCACAGTTCGTGTTTATTTCGCGTCACTGAAGTTGGTCCCTTCCCTCTAAGCAACTGCTGTTTCCTGATCTCCTAGACCTTCAACATTCGATCTCATTATTTAATACCGTGCTTCCTCCTCAGAGAAGTTTATCTATGGGGTCAAAAAAAACACCATATTACTCGAAACGCTGAAGCACACATTTCCTCGTTGAGGCAACGACGCCCTCCCTATAACGAACGAAATATCAGAACATAATTTTCGACGCCTCTGGTGTTGCCGCTTCGTTACTGTTTGTCCAGCGATGGCAATTATGACCGAAGATCTCGTCATTATGCACCGTGTAATACGCGCACGGTATCCTATAATAATCGCTCAGCAGTAATGCCCTTTCGGCGCCCACTTGCCACGCCACCCGAAGGAAGCATGAGGGCTGAGATACTGTCAGATTGTCCAAGCCTATGCGATGGATAAACATTGTTTCAGACAGTGAGTTTCGCACTTCAAGGTGATTTCTGTTACGCTGTACACTGAGTGATGTTCGCTGGTGAGATATGCTCCTGAGATGAGTTGATCAATTTCTCGTTCAAAAACGAGAATAACGCGGTGCATCACTTTCGGTGCACCCTTGTTTAAAACAAGGGGAAATATTGGGATAAATGAGTAGCAGGTAGCACTTGTTACGAAATAAGACGCACCATCAAAAGACTGGCAGTGATTTGAGGGACTTCTGAGAAAACAAGGCAACGACTGATGAAGGTCACATCTAATCAGACAACAAAATTGAAAAGCTCTCGTAATCTCAGTATGAGCGTTAGACGAGTGTATAAACTAATTCGAAATGTTCCACACTTAAGAAACGCCAAATTCCATGTTGGAAACATTCATATGCACGACAGACTGAAATAGAAATCTTTTTGGAGCACAGACGGGCGCTACTGCCATGAACTCGGGGAATAATGGGGGTTTGAACGACCGAAGTCACCAAGATAGCTTGGGGAGAAGTTTTTGCTAGCGCGGGGCCATTAAATAGCACCGGGTGAAAAACAGGACAAATCTGTACACTGACACGGGTACCTATCTCTTTCCAGTTACGTCTAGTAGTTCAGGTGAGGAAATAATCCCCCAGGATGATAAGCTGTCCATACACACCGCCCATCTTACAAAACAGTGGTGATTATTTAGCACTATCAATGTACTGGCTCGCAGATAGAACCTAAGCCCATCAAAAACATCAATCACGATGAGAAGAGCGTAAGTGAGTAAGCGTAATTTTCGCAACAGAAAAGGTTTGAAGATGAAAGCGACGGAGTGAGAGTGGGGCGTTCATGCACACTAGACGAAGTCATGCTAAAGTGATGTATTTTACTAAACAAAAATAAGGAATAGTTTAGCGTCCAGTGAAACAGTCACTTTTGTACCCAACTTGGTTTGGCTTTGATGGTGTTCCGCGTATTCACGGCAAAGTGTGTGACGTTCACGGGATTCAGAATTCACTCTTGACAGCGCAGTTACATTCTGTATCCACCTGAGATTAGACGTATTTCACTGAGGATCAAAAGTTGAGAGGAAGACGAAAATGTGCAAAGACTAACGGATAATCGTAGTTGCATTTCACGCACTTCATACGTGTTAGTTATTTGGTATTCCTCATGTTCAACTGTCGTGATTTAAGGGAAAAAGACGAGTAAAATTGAACAGAAAAGATGTAGCAGGTGCACATTACTTTATCTCGTGTGTGCTCATACTTATTCGCAAATGTACCTGTGGCGGTGATCATGCTAAACCCATGAGCGAGGTGGCAGCAACATCTTACAGAACGTTCTTTCGCTAAATAGTCCCCCAACTGACTTCCTGGTAAATCTTCCGAAAGTCTATGAGGTTTCAGATAGCTATCCATGATTTTGAATAGCAGATCCCTCGCTGCTTTGGGGCGCCGATCTTGGAACACATCGCTGTCGCCTAAAAAGATGCATAAGACAATGTAAAATCTCATTTTCTAGAGTATATACATTCGGAATGAACCATACGGATGCACGATTCAAGTCAGAGAACCTATTCGATAAAGAAAGCAGACTAACCCATGTAGCCATCGTCATCCATGAATGTCTTCAAAACCTGTCGTCTGCGACGATTCATCTTGACCGGACTCTTGGGTTTAGAAGCCTGAGGTTTCTTTGGGCTGCACACGGTCGTCCGAGATTCACGTGACGGAGAAGCGATTGACGACTCCCTTTCAGTTTCGGTAGCAGCTGCAGCAGAGCGGGGTCTTCGGCCTCGTGCTGGCTTCGGTGTTGGCGAGTCTGTTTCTGAATCAGCAGCCAAGATTTTCTTGGTAGCTGAAAACAGTGGCGGTTGGGCGAAATCTGTAATAGTGCACTACTCATCTTTGCCTAGTAGACAAAAATGTGTGAATTCATAAAGGTGCGCGCGATTCATTTAAACAATCTCATTTTACGGCCACTAACCGATTTTTTTCAACATAACTAACGGTCATTGGCTTAGAGAACCCACGGACAAAGTAGATATATTCGTAATGGCTGGACGCTTCAGAGCACTCGCAGGATACCTTGGTTCATCGAAGACACGTCTTGGTGGAGTAAAGTTGGACGCCGAATATAACGACAACCGTGGGTGCCTTTTGCAACTTCGTACGAACCACCAGTAGCTTATTTACTGGTACTGGGTTTAGACGCATCGGATGCAATTGTGCTATCTACAGTCCCCCTGCTGATGAGCAACTGCGCTGTCAAAATGATCACATTGCACTGGTTAGTGTTGGTGAGATGTAGTTCTTGACTGCAGGTTCGGATCACGCTCCCGTACGGCATGTGTTTTCATTATTTTTGTCTGGCAAGCCTAGAGAAACAGATCAACATTTGGCCACAAGATAAACTAATCAAATCATTCAACTGCAGCACCCATTCGGTGCCTAACCGCCATGCCACCAGAATGGAGCACGAGGACTGGTATACTGACAGGTTGCCCAAGTCTAAACAGGAGAAGTGGAGGGGAAGAAGTCGGGTTCGAACTATGTAATTTCCGGTCAGTAAATCCGTGCTCTCACTACTGAGTCATCTCGGTCCAACTTATCAAAGTTCACTTATCAAAGTTCCTCAAAGCACAATAATCGTTTTGCTTGTAGAGCTCACAATCACATGCACAAAAATCACTGAAATTCCGGGCCGCCAATCTGACTCTTTGGAGTGAGATGATGTATCTTATCGGGCTCAGAAAATAAATCTGCTAGAAAGTCCGTAGGAGGTCATCTGAAACGAAGTGCTTATGTGGACGTGCTCACAATAGACAGCTCACGAAATGGAAAGGGTAGTGCAGTCGGGAACGCGCGGAAGCTGTTTCAGTCAATGAGAGAAACAAGACCTTCGGTTAAGGAGTTGTTCAAAGATAAGACTGAATACCCAATGTACAACAATGTGACTTTTATTCGACCAGCTCAAGTGGAGCTGTGGTCTCCAGCTTCAACTTAAAAATGTATTACCACACCTGTCTGCCTTGAGACGCCAACGGGATACTAGGCCAGATGAGCTTCCAACAGCAGTATTCAAAGCCAGGGGTAAATCACTGTGTTCCGTTTTGAAAATGTTGCTTCAAATCACTTGAAAACAATGAAGGGAGTGGAGCCAATCAGTCGTCGTACATTCAGTCAAAAATCATGCTCAAAGCGAATGTTCCAACCATAGAGTTATTAGCATCAGGTCTGTCATGGCAGGAATACCAGCTTCCTTGGTACTGTGAGAACTAACTCCCGCGCGTGATATGCGAATTCGAAAGCATCAAGCAGGACTGTGATCAAATAGGTGTACGATGATCACATCTCTGTATCATGTCAAATAGTTGAAAAGCGCCACGAATATCACCGAGCAACAGGTACTGTTCTCCTTGTAATAAGTTCGGTCTCGTTTATAACACCAACCCCCCCTCTTTTTCACTTTTTCTGTGGGCGAGTGGCGCTACAAGGATTCGCTATAGTGAAATGCTGTTGTAACACTCAGGGATTAACTGAAGAAAATATACTGCGATATCTCGAATATTGTGCCAACAGAATCATGAGGCGGCCTGTGTGCAGCACATTCAGCTGGAGGACATCTTAAACGAGAGATTCAATTGAGTCTCCCGTGAAAACCAAATCGATTTGCAAATGAGTGTAGTCCTCGAAAACAGTGCAATTCGGGTTCAACTAGATCGTCAGGTTGACGGAAACTCGGGGACTGCGCCTACCGGATGAGCCCAACAAGGGCGAAACCGGTCGTCGGCTGTCCAAGAGTTTTCACCAACCTTGTGAGTAGTTTCCTTGATGAAAATATACTGCGATATCTCGAATATCGTGCCAACTGAATCATCAGGCGGCCTGTGTGCAGCACATTCAGCTCGACCACATCATAAACGAGACATTCAATTGGAGTCTCCCGGAAAACCAAATCGATTTGCAAATGAGTGAAATTATTTCGTTTTCCACTACGTATTCGAAATCTCTGGAGATGAAAATGGTGAAAGAGCTCACCTTTTGTAGTCGTTTTCTGATCACGATCGGCCGATTTACGTGGACTTGCTCGGGATTGTGGGACTTTTTCGACTGGATCGGTAGTAGTTTCCTCATCCGAATCAATGATTAGGCGTTTACGCTTTGAGGACCTAAGCACTGAAACATGTAGTGATCGTTAGAAGATGACCAAGAAAAGACGTACCAGCGCTGGTTAGAAATTCTTCTTCCTCTTCCTCCTGATCTGTTGACTTGGAGATGAAAGCCACTGGTTTTTCCGGAACAGTCTTTTTTGGACTCACCTTCTTACCAGGTTTTGTATCGAAGGTGCTAGAAATTGGTAGGATGGAACAACAAAGTTGTGGGGAACTTACGATGGACGTTTTTGTCCTTGTTTCTGGAGTACTGTGACGAGCGAAATTTGAGGAAAAAAGGAAACCTACCAGTAGTTGAGCTGGGTTTCGATGTCGTGGTAAAGAAGTTCGAAATGTCAGATGTCTTTGGCTTTTCGATTTGTCGGGCTAAACAGGGGCCTCATATGCAAAAGTTAAGGTTGGACGTACAATGGTTTGAAGCGACCGGTATGTCGGGCTGTTTACGAATCTCGTTTTGTTTGTTTTCACAACTCGCCAAGGGTTGTCGCGAGGATTCCGTCGGGCACCAAGGAATCGTCACCAGTCTACAATAAAGAAAGGTGTTTCGCAGAGATACTTACTTCTTCAGGGCATCAGCGCTAATATCACTGAACAACGCACAGGTGGCCACCGTAGTTGAACTCTGGTCAAGGGATTATGTTTCAAGTGCATAAGTAATGCGTACTCTACACGGGTGCCGCTGTACACTGTAAATAGTTCGAACAGGTTTCCCAACAAAAACTGCTTCACATTCTTTTAGTTTCTCATTTGGCGTTAGACGAACTGTCAACTCGCCCTCTGACGATAGTCCCGTGAGCAAAAACACAGCTGATAAATGGGGATGGGAAGTAAAATATTTGTTCAATAGACTGTGTTTCGCCTGTTAGTCACATAAAACGAACCCACCCCTCTGCTTCTCCTATGGGCAGCTCAAAGTTGATGGAAAGCCATGTGGTGGTTATCTAAAATACAACTGGTGATGAAGCAAGGCATTCAATGAGCAGTACCACAGCAAGTTCGTCTTCAAGTTTCTCGTCCAAATTCTCGAAAAGCATCTGCTCCTCCATCACAATTAGTATGACCTATCAAACTAAAACAGACAAACGATGAAAGTTGTGAGCACGGCACTTATTTACTCATTGGAATNTCAAATATATATATATATATATATATATATATATATAAACTCCAAAGGCCGGTTTAATTAGCTGCCCTCAACGGTCTCACTCTGAACCGGGCATGAAAAGCTGGTCTTACAAGTATGCGAGATTCCCCGGAAGGAATCCACATAAAATGATGTACAGAGTGATATATTAACCATATCTGCCGGGGCTTTTAATCTGCCAAGGGCAGTTCCTATGACGTTCTAGGTTTTCTTTTACAACGGGCTAAAAGCTCAGACACTGCTATAATTGCCGGTAGCATGAACATATAAGTAGGCTTAGCGCTGCTAGGGAACAATTGCTTGAGGGATAGTACAGTGGTTAAAGTGCGAATTTACTGAACGGAAAGTTCGTGGTACGAACCCGGCCTCTGCCTCTCGACGTCCCCTGTCTAGGCTTGGGTAACCGGGCAGTATACCAACCCTTATGCTTCCTTCCGGTGGCATAGCAGTTAGGTCCCGAAAGGGTGCTACAGCTGTTACAGCTGAACGACAGTTGCTTGCTCGGATTAGACACGAGACACCCGGACAACGCAGAGCAATTACTGCATATTTGTACTGGCCACGGACTTTCCTTGCAGTGCAAACTTCCGAGACAGCGGAAATCACTTGGCCGTGTGGTGTTCAGCAGTGACCCGGCCGCAAACCCAAATGGAACCCATTGCCAACATCCACCGGTGATGAGGAATGAGCGTCACTTGCCGCTCATTCTGGACTGCCTCCGTAAACTCCGACCACGCAATTTTTCGTCGCCAGTTTGTTATGTTCTCTACTAACCAGTCAATCATCGCCAGTTTGGTTCTCTACTAACCAGTCAATCAACCTTGTCAGTTACACAAGAAATTGAGAAGACAAAAAGCCTTGAGGAAATTATACTGACTGAACTGAACAGCCAATATCGAGATTCGAAGAATCAAGAAGGGAATGGAACAAAACAGTCCAATGAAAGGCTGAAATAGAGAGAGAGAAATGTTGAGCAATATGTTCGTTAGGAGTGCCTCCTAACACCTCCCATTTGAAGTCATTGTTCGTACGACTGGAGTTGTGGGTTCAGTTGCATTCGTATGACAGGCTTTCTGATCCGATCGGTCCATCTTCTAGGTGTACAACTTTTGGAAATTTCTGGTTCATTCATCGGCTCTGGAGATTTTGGCTTTTGAGCCAACTCAAATGTGTTGAGAAGAGTCTCCAGTGGAAGAACAGGGTCGAGTGTAGGTGCCGCTGGAAGATACGAAGCGCGTAGCTGATTGACATGACGGACCCAGATAGAGGAGCCTACATTTACCTCATAGACAACTCTTCCGGCCAGGCGCACAATTATGCCTTGTGTCCACTTTTCCGTGCCACCACGATAGTCTTTCGCTAGCACAGATTGGCCGGGTATAAATATGTTCTTTGCAGCACCGTGATGTCGGTTGAACTGAACTTCCATATTTATGTTTCTACCGGTTGGCGAATGTGGTGTTGGACGGATGACGTCAACGGGTAAGCGGACCTTCCGGTTCATAAGTACCTCCGCCGGGGACTTACCATGTGGAGCGTTAACATTTGGTGTCGCCCTGTAACTCAGCAGAAATGTCTCGATGATTTCCGGTGTGGTCCCCTCCCCTTTGAGTTTTTGGAGTGCGCGTTTGAAAGTGTCCACAAATCTTTCCACTTGGCCATTTGATTGTGGATGAAATGGTGGTGATCGCACGTGTTGTATGGCATTTTCTTGACAGAAATCGGAAAATTTAGCGGAAGTGAATGCACTGCCGTTGTCGGAAACAATGATATTTGGAACTCCGAAGTGGCTAAACACATGTTGTAGTTTTGAAATGGTAGCCTCAGCAGTAATATGGTTCATGCTAAACACTTCTGGCCATTTGCTATAAGCATCTACTAGGATGAGATATTGTTGGCCGTTGATTGGTCCCGCAAAATCAACATGAATTCGTGACCATGGAGTTTCTGGGACAGGCCATGAACATAATTCTGTTTTTCGAGGGGATTTCGCAGATAGTTGGCATTTGGAGCACTTGCGTACAAGTTCTTCTAAGTGCTTATCCATGCTCGGCCAGTAGACATAACTACATGTTAGCGCCTTCATGCGGTTAATACCGGGATGTCCAAAATGAAATCGTTTGAGGACATCACTCCGTAATTCCGGGGGCACAATTACTCGTTCTGCGAAGATTAAACAACCATCAACCTCGGAGAGTGAGGATCGACGTTGGTAGAACGGTTGAAGTTGTTTATCGGAACATACTGTAGGCCATTGTGTGCGGTGAAAATGGAGTACATTTTGAAGTAACGGATCACGAGCAGTGGCGTCGCGAACCATGGCGGAAGTAACTGGGAGTGAACGGATTGTAGTAGCAAGCACTGCGTTAACTTCTGGTTCCACCGTTATCGAGGCAACAACAGCATCCTCGGGTTGTTGACGTTGAGAATCCATGAGTCTTGATAATGCATCAGCTTGGCCAATAGCATCAGTAGACTGGTCTTGATGGGGAAGTCATAGCCCAACGTTGCAAACGGTTGGCTGTGTTCGTGTTCGAATAGAACACGCAGGCTTCGCTTGGCCTTTGAGGACCTAATATACCAAAATCAAAAGAGCGTAGCAAAACAGACAACTCCACCGCTTGGTCCATGCTGGTCCGATGTCGATCACCAGAGACAACCAAAACTGTACCCAATGTCGGAATTTCCGCGGTGCAACCCAGTCACCTCCTCCATCAGCACTGGATCTCTGATAGGACCGCGATTTTGTTGGAAGTGCTGCAAGAGATTCCTCCCTGTCACGAAGAGACTAGTTCTTACTGTGGTGTGAGTTTTTTTACCCCAACAAACCACATCATCATCATCGTCATCAAAGAGAGCAACGTCAGTGTTGGCACTGATGCTTCACTGCAACAAACCGCTAAGCTATACTAGGGGGTGCCTGCGATACGCCCGGGTTGGTCGCTGGTCAGAGGTCTGAGGAACGTTTCCTGGTCGTTCAGGTTGGTGGTTGGAACGTGTATGGCGACGTGTTCCGTAACAATGGTAATGTACTTGCATTTCCCGCCAAACGCCACTGCCTTGCGGTTTGACTTTTGAGCCAAAAACTTTTGTTGAGGACCCTAATCGCCCTCATGTCTAGATGTGGGCACCATAGCAGTATCCTAGCCCACGTACAACCAAGAACTGCACATATAGAAAAAAACTCATGCGACATCTGCCATTGTGTGGTGCCATCAGCCGGGTAGCATTACTCGCTGCATAGAGCAAAGCGAGTAAGCAAAGAAAAACTACTGCTGACACCTCCCTTCCTTCTCTTTCACATTTTTTCTTCGCTCTCTTCTCATCCCATTATTGACTCACAAGAGAGCTTTCCAGGACCGTGTAAGGTGCGGACCAATCGCTTAACTGAAAGACTGCCAGATCCGGATGTTAAACGAACTTATTAGAATGGTCTTCAAGTCTCTTCCAAATGCTCCACCATCAGATGTGAATTCATACTGGAACGAGATCCCCACCTCTTTGCACAGTGCTGGGAGTTTCGCTTGTGGTACGACGCTACCAGGCTCACTCAAGCATTGGATATCAGACCGAACGGTGGGACTGCTTAGAGCTCGCAGAAACATCCCAGCCGGTCCCGAACATAACTTGGCGTAATGAATTGCCAGGCGTCCAGTGAAAGTCCGCGTGCGAACCGACAGTGAAATCTGGTTGACACAGAAAGCCAAGCGAATGGAAGAGGCCCCGAAAGCTGGTAATGCCCAAAGACTTCCAGTTGATCCGCGCGATTGGTCCCTGGAGACCAACTGAGAGCAAAATCATCAAGGATCGGAATGGAATGACCAACTTGGATAAAGAACAACTAGACTGGTGGGCCGAATACTTCGAAAAACAGTTGTCGTGGCCACCAGCTGTCGGTCATTTGGAGCTCACAGTTGACAGAGAGCTCTGGAAGGTGAACGACGAAGCCCCCACGGCCTCTCAAGTGCTACCAAGCTACTGATCCAGATGACCTCCCACCCACATTGTTCAAAAATGGGAGTGAAGTCCATAGTCAGCGATTGTTTGATCTGCTTGCCTGCATTAGGGAAAAGGCGACTGTCCCAGATAACTGAGGGAGACAGTGCCCATTTAAAAAAAACGTTCGCAGTGGGTGTGGATCAGCTTAACCTCGGTTGTAACGATATTTCCGGCGTCACTTGTGCTTCGTCGCTTTATGGAGACTCGTAAAGCACTGAGCAGCAAGCGGGATTCAGGCCAGGTAGGGGTTGCATTGACCAAATCTTCACGGCGTAAAGTGCTAGAAAAACGACCAACATTTTAGTATTCCTGGATTTTCAAGGTTCATTCGATTTTGCTGAACGGTCTGTTCTCCTTGACACGCTTTCCCATCACGGAATGCCCCGGAAATTTATGAACATAGTACGTTCTTTGTATTTTCACAATTCCGGATGTGTGAGGATATACCGAGAGCACTCCAAAAGCTGAGACTTGGCGTATTCGACCGGCAGAACTGAGAAGTCTTCAGGTGTAAGACAATTTTTATCTCGGCACCATAGCTCGTGTGGGCTGGTGTCGAAGAACCTGCAACTAAGCAATTAGAAAGTGAGCTTTCAGTTGTGCAACAGGGACTTCAACTGAGGGATGTCTAGCACCAGAAGCTGCGTTAATAGGGTAATGTATTGGGTATAACGAATCATCGCTTGCCAAAGAGTGCTATATGCCGTGCCCGATTTAGAGTAGTGAAAGCAAAAAGGTGGCCAATCCATGACCTGGCAAAGGGCATGAAAGTTTGTAAAAAAATTTGCGTTTTGTTGATGCTACCTGTCTATCAGGATGAGAGCCGCGTGATACCCACTGCCCTGGTTGGAGTCATCATCATCAACGACAGCATGACATGAAAGTTTGTAATTTGCGTTTTGTTGATGCTACCTGTCTATCAGGATGAGAGCCGCGTGATACCCACTGCCCTGGTTGGAGTCATCATCACATCATACAGCATGACATCAGTGCTCAACACCAATGCTTCACTGCCGTACAGCCATGACTAATTTGAAAGCCTTATTGTAAAGAAAAGAATAAAGGTGGA
>NW_008751748.1:465987-469728 GCF_000715545.1 Opisthorchis viverrini
ACACTCTCCAGTATAGCTCAATGGATCGCTGAGGTGCGCAAACCGTCACACCACGGTAAGGTCCAGTCTCTTCGTGACGGCTGGTTGGAGACGGTGCAAGATATGACGGCCAATAGATTTCAGTGGCGTTCTGGTTGCCGGTTTCTGTCCAGATTGCATGAATGATTGTCTGGAGGTGTAGGCACCTCGGATGATTGTAGGCTGGCACTAAGTCCCTTGCCTGTCCACCTTTATTCTTTTGTCCACAAAGATTTTAAACAAACCATGGTTGTACGGCAGTGTCCAGGAGCCAGCCATCCCCAATTACCAGAAAGTACGTCAATCGGATGGATGCAACGTGCGGACTACAGACCAAACGAAGGCATGTCCTGATTGGTCAGAATGTCAGCCAATCTGGATCGAACATCCTTAGCTCGACGCTTCTGGCCCCCAGGGAGATTACAACATGACCTTGTGGAACATTCTGTGATTACACTATAATTACAGCTGTAATAATCTAATACAGCTGCGCATCAGCGTACTGCGCAGCGGAACAATCAGAGCCGTGCGATTACGCCTATACGTCTGAGTCACATCCGAATTCATCATGTGCTGGAGAAAGTTCAAAAAGGGACACAGAAAGTTCACGCTCACTTTGTGACAAAGGCACCCCGTACACACAGACAGACGTACACCCCGCACAGACAGTCATCTATGGTCACCCGAGACAAAGGAACAACCGCCCGAGAACCGGTGTGGGCGTTTAGGAGACACACTGGTTGGTTGAGAGCAGATCGACCATCAAATACGGCCACAGGTGAATCATATATATAGAAAAGTTTTGATTGCGTTAACTCACAGTTCCTTCTGGTCGCCTTCTTGTCTTCTGACTATAACCCAGTAGCGTCAGCAAATGTGAAGATATACAACACAATCCTCCTTGGAATCCATAAAGGGCTGTCTAAAGATGCTGTACCTTTTGACATACCATAGTGGACGGAGCAGGAAGCCAAGGGACCGATAGAGTTGTGCGACCGTCAAAAAAAGTCACAACAGGCAGTGAGGCATCAATATTGGGCACTGATATCATGCTGTCCGTGATGACGCAGAAAACGTTCCTTCAGATCGTAAACGCAACCCAACATGCCACACCCGATACACGAAATAACTGATTGTGTTTGCGAACTCAGAAGCTAGGTGGAGCCACCAAGCTTGAGGAAATAGAAAAAAAAGAAGTGCAAACTCTTCCACTAGATTCGCTCGATAAGTGCTCGGAAACCGCTTTAGTAAAAGCGTCAACGACCGGAATGGTATCTGCTGAATTTCTGACATTCAGCATAGATCATTTGCATCATTGTGCAGAACATTTCTACCAACAAGACGTTTCGCGGTAATCTACATCCCAACAACGCCGAATGCACTGAACATAGCCTGTTTGAGGAAAGCCAGATACTCAAGTCCTTTTTGCTATCTAACCTCGTAATGTCTTCTGGTTCATTATCACTCACAACGGCAAAGGCGCCCGCTGGGTCCCCTCCGAATGACGCAATTTGCGTTATTCGGAGAAATGCGACAGTCCAACGATCACCGCTTTTCAGCAGTGACACTTAGAACTAAGGATTTCAAGTCGTCCCCGAAAAGTAGACGTGGACTTGAAAGAACGTCTTAAGGGTGCTGATGTAGATCAGAGACAGACATGGTTCCAAAACTGAGCCTTGAAGAACTCCAATATAAACCAGCGTCATGGAAGAGTAGGTCGAGTCTACTTTCACTCAAGACGTTCTGTCTGAGAGGAACGCCCTAATCCAGCGTAGAACTTCCCCTGAATCTCGTGACACTCGAGGTTGCGGAACAGCCCTGGACAAACTGTGCCCGGTTACACCGAAAACTCGATTTCTCTGGATATAACGTAGAATACAGTTGAAATACCCTACACACACATGCCACCTGTGTTAACGGGTAAACCTGTTGATGGGATGGAGCACCGATACTCTTCAGCGCTCGCAGCCAAGCACTGCTACGGCCCAGGAGCCTACCCTACCCGCGATTGGCCAATACAACGGGTCGCTTGCCGGGCCAGCATCTAGGCTGGCTCTGATTGGCTAGAATTGTGAACCAAACAGCGAAGCACGATCTAATATCCACCGGGTGCCGGTTGATAATCGCGCGTCCGTTGTGCATCAGAACTTCCAGAATGTTGTTGCTGCGTACAATCTATAGACGACGAGCTGTTTAGATGTATTTTATACACGAGGCGCCGTAAATGTTTTTGGCCTGGTTTTGGCGTTAGAACCGGCTGTGCACTTTGATAGTTGTTTTGACAGGAAAGCCAGCTTCGGAGATTCAGTCCTAGAACGGAGCTTAGAAAATACCGAAATTGCAATTGGCGAACGGGAACCCACGATAACAGATGAATTTAATCAGCCACGATAATTATTGCTGCTGCTGCGGCAGCAGCAGCGAAAGAAGATTGATGAAACGCTATTGAGGCCCAACGAATCACAGGCCACATGTCCAGACAAAAGCAGCCCTCACGCACGCAACACACGGGGTTGACTTCAAAAATTCTTGCTTTCCAAATCATTCATTTGACGATTTTCTGCAACGGCATGCACCTATATTCACCAACCGGCTTCGACAGTGCACAAAGCGAGAGCCGAACTGTACCTCCTCCTCAATGCCAAACCAGTTTTCAGGCCAGAGGCCAATTACCAGATGCAGTCGTGCGCGTTGCTGACTAGGAACTGGACCGACTGCAGAGCGCTGGCGCTCTCCGACCGACCAACTACTTTGCACGGGCCGCACCAATGGTGCTAGTAAGGGACCCTCCGGGTGTGTGCAGGCTTCTTCACCGCTCTTAATGCTGCACCATACACCCATAAGTGCGCTATGTAGAAGGCAACTTATCAAGAATGTGCATTCGTTCCCAAACCACATGCGACGGCCAATCCCCAAATTTATTCCCTTGATCCGATGGGCCGAAGCCCTCCTGTATAAATGAACGATTTTTAAAGCTTATACGGATTTTGGTCGGACATTCTTTTTGTGGTTCCTCACCGTCGATACCTGTTTCTTTGTGACGTCATCGATTTTGTAGCGAAGTGAACTGCGATTTATCCTAAGGCTGGTGGTCGTACCGCCTTATCTTGCAACCCCTACGGTATCTTCAGAGGAGAATCTGTTATATTTAGTTCTCTGGAGTGGTACCGTGATTCCAGAAATCTGATTTCTTGGTCCTTTTTTGGATTGGGACACGTCACTCAAGATCAGGATGCAGATAGCCGTAACACGCTCTGCTTCTATCACTCAATTTGTTTACAAGATTCAATGGAGGAAACTATTGCTTAATTACTTTGACGATCTTTATCTCCAGATTGAATGTGAGGAAGAATTCCGAGAAAATTCGACCACCAATAAGCCCGGTCTCCGCCGATATACCTGGATGCCGTTTGATGTCAGAACAATGCCAGTCTTACTCCAACAGGTTATAGATACTATGCTGAAGGATTCCCTAGGCGTTACCGCTTAGTTGAATGATCTACTCGTCATAATACCCAATGGCGATGAATGGTAGCTGCGGCTTGCTTATCCGTTTGGACGTAGTCAAGATCGTGGCTTCAGAACGCGCCGAGATCTATAAATCGATTGATTTTATCGATTAAATAGCTCCGTTGCGGCATACGGATAAAGTGTTCATGACTAGAAGCGGGGCGTGTTTCGGCGATCTGCATTTTGATCTTGAGTGACGTGTCCCAATCCAAA
>NW_008751748.1:475818-485024 GCF_000715545.1 Opisthorchis viverrini
AAATCGAGTTTTCCGGTGTAACCGGCACAGTTTGTCCAGGGCTGTTCCGCAACCTCGAGTGTCACGAGATTCAGGGGAAGTTCTACGCTGGATTAGGGCGTTCCTCTCAGACAGAACGTCTTGAGTGAAAGTAGACTCGACCTACTCTTCCATGACGCTGGTTTATAGTGAAAGTAGACTCGACCTACTCTTCCATGACGCTGGTTTATATTGGAGTTCTTCAAGGCTCAGTTTTGGAACCATGTCTGTCTCTGATCTACATCAGCACCCTTAAGACGTTCTTTCAAGTCCACGTCTACTTTTCGGGGACGACTTGAAATCCTTAGTTCTAAGTGTCACTGCTGAAAAGCGGTGATCGTTGGACTGTCGCATTTCTCCGAATAACGCAAATTGCGTCATTCGGAGGGGACCCAGCGGGCGCCTTTGCCGTGCTCTGTGATAATGAACCAGAAGACATTACGAGGTTAGATAGCAAAAAGGACTTGAGTATCTGGCTTTCCTCAAACAGGCTATGTTCAGTGCATTCGCCGTTGTGCGGATGATTTTTCGAAGTTTCCGTCGTATTTTTCGCGGTGAAGCTGCAAGTTTTGCATGTGACCTACGTCGTACGGCTGCTGGAATACACCAAGCAATTCGGCTACTCAGGATGCAGGCGGGACGTAACTCTCATTAAGTGCTACTTAATTCCGTTGATTCCGAGGTTCGTCTCACGGTACTTCGCTCATTTCCTCTGGAGTATCCTCGCCTCCGAGGATATTCTTAGCCGAAACCATATCTCTCTCCTTATAAGTGGTGTGAGCAGCACCGTGACGGCAGTCCAACTGTCGCTCGACATGGGCGTTAGCCGAAACCATATCTCCGGACTTATAAGTGGTGTGAGCAGCACCGTGACGGCAGTCCAACTGTCGCTCGACATGGGCGTTCGATTTTTGTAGATGCCCGGGAGATAGGCTTACCACATCTATGGGCAAACTGAATTTACTCCCACAAAGTCCTTCTGTATGTGAGTTGTTGCTTGGCACACTTGAGTAAAAGCGTCACACAGTAACAGAAAGCTTTCAATAATCTCCGCTTAAGTTTATCTCCTTTAATTTTTCGAGGCACTCGTTTGAGGGTGTCGACAGAACGTTCGACTTGGCCGTCCGATTGAGGATGAAATGGCGGCGACCTAACGCGATGAATACCGTTTTGCTCGCAGGACGAGATGAATTCCGCCGAGTTAAATGCATTGCATTTATCCGAAACCATTGCCTTTTGTGTGTCGAGGCAACTGAAGATACGAAGGAGTTGCAAGTTTATGGCGCGAAAAGTGATGTAACCCATGATGATTATCTCCAGCCACTTGTAAGTGTCAACCATTATAAGATATTGCTGATTGTGAATTGGTCCAGCAAAATCAATATGTGGACCATAGGCGTCAGATAGAGAAAGTCGTCGATGGGATTAGGATGGAATGTCGTATGTTGAAGTGATTGTGATTGTGAAGTGTGATTCTGCTCATTTAATGATCGGAGTATGGATCACGAGTCGCATTGCAGCTGACGACCAAGCTCCATTAACTGCTATCAAATTCGGGTTCAGATCTTCCATTAGGAGAGCTCTCGTCAATCTTCGGCGGCACACTCCATATGTTGCACATGACAACTATTTAATCATACAAGCCCTGTCAATAGGTCATATACTTTTTATTTGTCACACCAATTGAAGCGGCCTCTCAGCCCACAATGTGATCAGTTCAATTTCGTTCACGCCATTGTTTCAACAGCTAGATTACCTCGAGTTCAAACTTACGCGGGTTTCCCGGAGATTCTAGTAATCATCCACCCAGAGTCAAGGCCGATTTCTAGCACTTTGAACCTCGAAGCTGGATCATCAGATCTCCACCTCAAGCAGAAAGCATGCAACAGTTTCATTCCATTGAAATCGTCCAATTTTGAAACCATACACTGTACAAAGTGCTTACTATCAGAACTTCATTCAACCGAAGTTTGCCCTTCTGATTCCATGGCGTTTATCAAAAAGACCAATAGTCCCAGCGTTTGTGAGGAGGGATTGTGCAGGCGAGTAGGAAGTATAAATCTTTGTGGAGCCTCTGAAGTTACCCCAACCTAATGCTGTTACCCTGTCGTGGTGGTCCAGCTTCAGTGCCGCGAAGAACTTGCAGGCCACGCTGAGGAATTCAGTTCCTTAAGGTACAACCAGGCCAGGAATGCCAATGTGGAGCAGCCAGACGAAGAGCAGTGAGTCCCCGTACTGCGACAAAGTCTCAGAAGTGTCCGAATGTATTTCGCCACTCAAGCGTCATCGTGCTGCTGATCCTTACGACCTTCCACCTGCTGTTTTCAAGGATGGCGCTGGATTCCTCAGCCAGTGCCTGTCCAGCACATTTGGGTCTATCTGGGAGAAGTAGGCCGTCCCAGACAACTGGGGTGAATCGATAGTGGTGCCCACTTTCCAAAAGGGTACTGCAGTGAATGTAGTAATCACAGAGGTGTTAGTTTGACGCCCGTTGTGACAAGGCTTCTGGCTTCACTGATCCTTCGTCGTCTTACGGTACCACGCGAAACCTTGACTCGTGAGAATCAAGCGGGATTTCGACTGGGTAAAGGCTGCGTTGACCACATCTTCACACTCCGTCAGGTGTTAGAACAACGCAACATGTACAGGCGACCCACAGTCTTGATATTCCTTGACTTCAAGGGTGCATTCGATTCTGTTGATCGATCCGTACTGTTAACTACACTTGCTCAACAGGGTATGCCCCACTGCCTATTGGGTCGGACTTGAATGCTCAGGGGGTATTATACCAACCAAACCCTCCGGTCTGGGCAACTGGAAAGTACCATTCGCTCTTGCAGCTCTTTGGTCATTGGTCCTCACCAACAACCGAACCTGTCGAATGATGCATTGCGGCCAGCCTATTTGCCATTCCACTAACCATCAATGCGTATGTGAGCTATCGCTCAGCAAAATAAACTAAATGAATCCCTCACTAAACCCCTAAGATATGGTCCACGTTGCAGCTTTCAATGATCTGTGTCAAATTTGGGGACAGGCATCTGTTGCTGAAACTTTGCTTCCCTTTCTGTCTATCTATACGCATAAAAGACCTCACCTCGGTCGGTTTCCTCAAACCGCTTAGAGCGAGCTAGGGGGTTCCACATTTTTTGTTCAGCTGTAGCACTCGTTTGCTGCCTTGCTGCCATGTTACCCGAAGGAAGCACGAGGGCTGGGATACTGCCAGGCTGCTCAAGCCTAGACGGGAAAATTTGAGATGCAGAGGTCCGGTTCGAAGTCTATTCTCAAAGTACGGATGATGGGGAGCGAATTCTTCAGTTGTAAGCTGAACGTCACCTGGCCAGCACGGACTTTCAACATAAGCATTCGGGTCTCTTGGAGGCCACCACCCGCAAGCCACTCATGTGCTCAACTGGATGACGTGGCTATCGGTTACTACTCTAGAGTTTCGAAACAAGGGTGTCACTCATAAGGACCTGAACACCCAAGACGGTTTAAGGTGAAGTTTATTAGATTTGAGCACAAGAACTGTGTTCGCCATCAAGAGCTTTGCGATAGCGTTCGAACTACTGTTCGGTAAGTGGCACAGATATAGTTTAGTCTGAATGACGTAATTTGATCTGTTCGCACAACTTTGATCTGACTTCACTCTTGCCTTCAACACCTTTGATTGCAGAGCCATCAAATAATCAGTTTGCAGGACAGTGAAGGATCGGTTTTCAGCACTAGTGTAGTGTGAATGATGTTCACAGTGCGTGAAACTTCTCGGTCTTTGCCATCTTGGTATACAGGCGGACCGTGTGCTAAGAGAGGTCACACAACGACCTGATAATGACGCATGAGGACTCAGTAACGCTAGCAGCTGCAGTCTTACCGGATGGAAGCACCGAGACAGGACACTGACAGCCTTCCAAACCACACAGACAATAATGCTTGTGCACCCAAGCTATAGAATGCAGCGCGTTGCTACTGGTCCTCACTGCCATAACTAAAGTGTCCGTAACCCTATTGCCATCACTGTTCAACTCATCTTGCATGGGTGCCAGCTATTGCCTTCAGTGCCTAGCTCTGCTCGTGTTTTCAATATAGCCCGTGAATGAAACTGTAGCAGCCAGATTCGGCGTACAACCTATCCACGTTTTACAGCTGCTGCTGCTGCTGTCCAGTCATTCACGATATCCACTTTTCATCCATCCATCTGTTGCTTCGCTTCCCTCCATGTACTTGGACTCACTTGTGCAGCGTCATTTTTGCAAGGCTTTCTGTCCATGGGTTGTTCATTTTCCCGCAAACCCCATGTAGGAAGTTAAGACCTGCTTGTTCAAACTTTTTGGTCGTTGGGAGCGATCCACTGGGTTTCCGGCCTCCTAAAGTTTTTTGGTCAAAATATCTTCCGGCAGTCTAGATAACTCCGTCCCGCCTTGAAGCGCATATGTTTTCAAAACCAAAATTAATTGTCATGCGTCGTTAGTGTTTTATGCAAAACTCGCCGAGTCTAATAAAAGCCTTAGTCACTTAGCTGTTATGTATATCCAGGCTATCACATAGCCTCTGTTCTCCCACGAGCAATTCAACAATGTGGTTTACTAACTGGAAGCGAATGAAAAAGTATCTGGGCGGGCTCGAGTCTTTTTTCAACTAACCGAATAGTCTCTGGATACAGTTAGCCGAGTAAACGACTTCGAGGATGACCAGAATTTAACTCCTCTCATTACTACCACCAGTGTGCGAAAATTTTGTTCACCTGTTGCTGAATCAATGATGGCTTCAATCCGAGTTAGCTTCAGCCAGGGTAAATGTGGTGTTGTGAGCTGACCTTTTCAGCAGCTTGTGGGTCATTTCTGTCTTAGTGTACACGTTTGCATAACAAATTAGAGCAAGATCTAATCCATTTCGGTGGGTGTCACGCAAATAAAACGGCTATGAATATCTCCTACTTCGCAAGTTTTCTTTTTTATTTGTATCTCATATTCGTCGAGCTGTTCTGCTTTTAGGACTAACACCCTTGACCGATACGTGGTGAACTTATCTTGCACTTTTTTTCAGCCATTCTTGATCTTCAGCAGCCCAGAAGTCGTTCTCCTTTAGAATCTTCATTAACCTATTGTGGTTAACCGGACTCGCACAATGTCGAACGTTGTAAGTCGGCTGCGTGTTTGTTGCGAACAATGTCTTTCACAATCAGTGTTGGAAGCACCAAGTTCATGCAGATTTTTTCGTCTTCGAAACAACGGTTTGCACCTTACAACAATTTACGGCATATGCTTCATTCTCACTGCTAGTGTCGTAGGCATGGACTCTCGCACCTCACTGCCAACTTCCATAAAGGCCGTCATGAAGAAACGACCTTACCGTGGTGTGACGCTTTTCGCGAGATGGCCCAATTGGTTAGAGCGCGAATTGATCGGAAGTCCGTGGTTCGACCCCGGACCTCTGCCCTCGACTTCCCCTGTTTATGCTTGGGCAACCTGGCAGTATCCCAGCCCTCGTGCAACCTTCGGGTGGCATGGCAGTTAGGCACCGAAAGGGTGCTACAGCTGAACGACGCTTTTCGCACCTCAGTGACTCATTAAACTATACTGGGGATGTCCCAGCGACATCCACAGGGTCTCATACCAGGTTGATCAGTAGTTAGAGGTCTCACAAACAGTCTCCTGGTCCTCCAGGTCGGGTTTGGAACATGTGGCCACTTAATCCGTAGAAACGCCGCTGCCTTGCGGTTGTTCTTTGGGCCGAAAGCTCTGGTATAAGACCATAATCGTCATCCTGTCTAGGTGTGGGTGCTCTGACAGTATCCCAACCCACGTACAACTAACCAAACTCTTATGCCACACCGGCCTTCGCGTGGTGCCTTTTCTGCTGTATACTGCTGAGCGGGTAAGCGAAAACCAGCTTCCGCTGACGTCCCCCTTCTTTTTCTTTCCGATGATAACTTCTGTCCAGGTTGTTCAGGGTGATTAACTTGAGGAGGCGGGTATTAACATTAAATCAAGACATGTTCCGTTCAGTGCCGGTGAATACATAGTCGATACGCGCAATCTTCCACCCCAACACTGTTTGGAGCCTTAATATCCGATTTCTTTCCGGCACCTATACATACTATTGCAATATTTGTACAGTGCACCTGGTGTACGAGTTCGCTGTGTATGGGCGCTCCTATAGTCATCCGGTTTTGTGTAGGTGTAATGTTGTTCTGCAGTCATGTTGGAAGCACGCGGCTGTGCGATTTTTGACACCTCTTACGTATGCCTTTCTCCTTTTCATCCCGGAAGACATTCGCTGTCGATTCCGATTCACTCACCGTCCTCGATGATGGCAACGTAAATACAATTTTAATGGTTGCACTCCAGTAGGCTATTAACCGAGATAGTGGAATTTACGCTTGTTTTTTTGGATTACTTGGCAAGTAAACGATTGTGCTTTTTATAACTCAACTTATGCACTATTGGATGTTGAGCTACCTTAAGGCTTTTTCACTCTTTGAGATATATTCTTGTATGCACTCATGGTGTGTCGGACTAACTTTACCGTATTCTCGGGAACTTTCTGGGGATAAACCGAACTTCTAGAATGCCTAGAGGACCGACCACCGGTGTCCGACTCTCGTTATTCTGCGATACCCAAATTTGCCTGCAATTTACTTCGAAAATGTCGGAATATTACCACAGAATTTTATGGTGGAAATTTCGGGGCAAATTAGCTTCACTGTATTCCAGTCTTGCCGGATCCTGCCTTCCGGTCTCCCTTTTCGGCGCTACGCTTGTTCACCGCATAAATCCTGCTGAGCTCTGGGTTCATTGACCATTTACTTGTTGAAGCTTATTGTTTATTCATTCCATATTCATCTTTAGTGATAATGAGCAATCCGTGGTACAAAAACATTGCAAGTCTCTCACTATGTCTCTTTTAGTCAGACCCATTAGGTAGCCAATATAAAAATCGTTCAGCTGTAGCATCCTTTCGGTGCCTAGCTGGCACGAATGAGGCACGAGGGCTGGGATGCGAATGTTCACTATTAAACCATACAATTGTAGATGCCTATTTACTTGCAGTTATAATCGAGTAACTGGAGATTTTCCGTATGGAGGCGAACTTTTCGGTTTATACCGGCCGCTAGTTCCATTGGGCTGTCTGATATCAGGTTTCCTTACTTTACGGTGAACCCAGTGATCGTCCTGAAAGATTTCTGTACCTTTATGGATTATTCAACGAATATGGCAACTTTTGTTCGACCCTGTCAGAATAATCAACTAAACAGTGTGATGGATCTTATGAGACGGTTGCCTCCGCAGAAGATTGACAGAACTCTGCTTGATATCATTAGCCTTGCTCCGGACCTATGTGAAGATATACTGAGCTCTATCGACCAGCCATTGAAAATTGCTCGTGACAACAAGGCGGGTCGTGACTATCTGTTGTGTGATTACAATCGAGATGGAGATTCCTATCGATCGCCATGGTCAAACACGTACGACCCACCACTGGAGGATGGGGCAATGCCCAGCGAAAACCTTCGAAAGCGTGAGATTGAAATAAACGCGGCATTCGATCAGTACAGGGAAATGTAAGTCTCTTCCGCTTTGTAAATCCATATCACCGAGCGATGTTAGGTTGACGATTGGTTCAACCCCGCGCTTCGAATTTGATTAAATTACAGTTGTTTTCTGTTAATCAGAGCGTAATCAGAGGTAGTCCATTGGGTTGTTTTCCCATGACTTATCATTCTTTTCCCCCGTACATCTATGGTTATGTTGCTGGTTTGGTTGTTGATATCTCATAATTAATTGCTTGATTTTCTCAGTCTCTCACATGAGTTAATCGTAGATTTCCGCTATCTATGAACAGTCAGCTGGTTGCCTTCTTGATGGTCATCATCGTAATGGTATCGACGGTGATGATGATAATGAGGGTGGGAAGAAGAGGGATATGACGACGATGTACCATCAGTCGGGACGGGACTTGTGGTGGACTACTTCTCAAGAACGACCGCTTCTTGCAGTTGTGTTACGAATAGAATATCGATTCTGATTCTCAAGAACGATTCTTGCAGTTGTGTTACGAATAGAATATCGATTCTGATTGAGCGCAGGAACAAGAATGAATAGCGTAGAATGAATAGCGAGCGCCTTGTCTAAGAATAGACGTACATAAGCTGAAAATGAAGGCGAAAGCATGGTTAATTCAAAACGATGTGAGCACAAAGAATATTCATGACATTCACCCTGGCCGTTGGATTGTGTGTAGAGAGGGATAAATTGGGTACAGGTATTGGATGAATGATTGTAAAAATCTAATGAGTAATAATGAGTGTGGTTAGGCTTCTCGATTTCTTAAAATCTAGGGCCGTATAGGTTGCTGGAGCCTGGCTAAATCAGAGATGCTAGGGTCATATGTATCTGGAGATGCAGGTGCATTGCCCGGGCACGGGGGTGAGACTGAAGTATGATCGATGTTATCTCCAATGTTATTGAGCGGAGGCGTGTGCAAGTCAGATAGAGGGGTGCATGAACACCATTGCCTTCATTGGATGAGGTACGCGCGAAATCGTTGACATGTGTGCAATCACCACAAGGAGCGAGATGGCGGACGGATACAGTGCTTTCTTTTCCCCCGGGAAAACGAACATGGGGTAATGTGGATTGCAATTTATAAGTTGGACTTCCTCAACGACGGGCTCATACTTTGAGGCACGGTCAAATCTCTTCAGTAAAACAGGTCCTGTAACAGTGAGCCAAGTTGGTATAGATAAACCACAGGATGACCAACGTTCAAACCGGAACACCCGTTCATGTGGAGTGGCATTCGTAGAGACGCAGAGAAGGGACCGTATAGAGTGGAGGGTATCTGATAGAGCCGACTCCCAGTGACAGATTTGAAGGCCTTTCGTCTTGAGTCTAAGCTGGATTGCGTTCCAGAGTGTCCCGTTGAGGCGTTCGACTTTCCCGTTCCCCTGGGGATTATAAGAAGTTGTTCGGCTGGTGCAAACTCCCCTGTCATGTAGGAATGTGGACAGTTCGTCAGAAATGAATGAGGAGCCACGATCCGAATGTACGTATGCAGGCATGCCAAACAAAGAGAATAACTCACACAGGCATTTAATAACTGTAGACGCACATGTATCTGCGCAGGTAAAGGCAAACGGAAAACGAGAAAACTCGTCAACGATGGTAAGGAGATACCGGTTTCGA
>NW_008751748.1:485699-513561 GCF_000715545.1 Opisthorchis viverrini
TTAAGGGTAATTCCATATTTTCTTATTACTTCAAAGAAAGATTTGAGGTTCTGGTCATGCTCACTTTGGGTAGTCCCACAAATAGTGACGTTGTCGATGTAAGCGTAGGTGCCACTTAGGTTCTCGGACTTGATTACATGGTCAATAGTACGTTGAAAGCATGCTATTCCGTTCGTTACATCGAAAGGAATACGAGGGAACTGAAACAGCTGTCCGCATGCTTCAAAAGCCGTATACGGTTTGTCTTGCTCACTGATTGAAACTTGATGGTAAGCACTCAATAGGTCTAAGGTGCTAAAGACAACATGAAGGGAAATTTCTTCGATCATTTTATCCAGTCGCGGTAACGGATACGCGTCTAGGTATGTGAACTGACTAATGGTTTGACTGTAGGCCACTACCATGCGTCTTTTTTGGTTTGAATTTTTCGTGACCAGTACTTGAGCCCTCCAGGGAGAATTCGAAGGTTCGATTATACCTTCATCCAATAGTCGGTTAGCTTCAGAGCGGATAAATTGTTCATCGTCAGGATGATAACGCCGCGATTTTGTAGCGATAGGCTTGCAGTCGGGTGAGAGGTTAGCAAAAAGAGGAGGTGACTCGACCGTAGCAGCAGGTAGACCGCAGAGGGTGAATGGACCTCGGTCCCCACCGAATGTGATTTCAACTTTGTTATGTAGACCAAGGAAGTCATGGCCTAGCAGCAGGTCAGCACATAGATTGGGTAATACCAATAGTTTGATCTTTTTGTAAACGGTGCCCCTGTAATCGATGGATGCGTAGCAGTAGCCTCTAGTTGAACACGTCAGAGAGGTAGATGCCATGGTAATCACAGAATTGTTAGCATATACCTTCCAGCCATGTTTACCAACCACCAAAGGAGATATGTAACTGCTCGAACTTCCTGTGTCTATGAGGGCCTGAAGCGATATCCCGTTCACCTTTATGCTGGTCACCGTGCGAGACAAGCAGTTCGGGGCCGCAGCAGTCAACAGGGAAGATAAGGCCGAATCCGTTGTGCAATTTGAGTGACACTTTACAGATTTGGATCGACAAACACGCTGAAAATGGCCTGTTTTGCCACATGATTTACAAACTGCTTCTCTTGCGGGGCACTTTGACCGTGGATGTCTGGAACGACCACAAAAGTAACATATCTGAGAACTGATTGACGAGAGATAGGGTGTAGAATCAGGGGAGTTTGAGTGTGAAGGGATAACTGTAGATGTCTGTAAAGGTGCTGCAGCCGCAGAAAATGATATCGCCTGGTTATGTGAGTATGACTGAGCTTGTTTGTGGGCCAATTCTAATGACCTGGCCAATTCATGAGCTTCATCGAGAGTGAGTTCGTTTTGAGCTAGAAGTCGTTCTCTGATGGTAGTAGACTGAAGTCCGTTGATTAGAGCATCGCGTACACTTTCGTTTTGATGGTCAATGGCGGACACCGCCTTGAAATCACAATTTTTGGCCAAGGATTTAAGCCTCTGAACAAACTGATCAACATCTTGACTGGTGTCTTGTTTGCAAGTTTGTAGAAGATGGCGAGCATAAATTATATTCTTTGGACGAACGTACAACTTTTCAAGTGCACTGATAGCTGATTCGTAATCTGGACGGTCAGCGATATAAACGTGTACAAGTGCATTCATAAAATGGACCAGAGTTTCGAGTTTATTTAGATTGGGCGATTCGACAGTGCCCAGAAACGTTTGGAAGGTTCGGAACCAATGATTCCAACGCGTTGTTGCGTCTGGAGAATTAGGATCTGAGTCGAAACAGTTGGGTCGCAGCAACGGTTCCACTGTATTCTTAGACGAGTAAATTGCTACAAATAGAATATCGATTCTGATTGAGCGCGGGAACAAGAATGAATAGCGCTTTACTCGTCTAAGAATAGACGTACATAAGCTGAAATTGAAGGCGAAAGCATGGTTAATACAAAACGATGTGAGCACAAAGAATATTCATGACAAGTTGTAATATTTCAAGCCAGAATTATACAAGGTATGCCGCCTTGGGACCTGATAGAGTAACAGCCAAATTCGTGCAATAGTCATCTCGGCTGAATGTTGTCGTCAGTGCTCTCTAGGATTTTGCTTGTGGAGATCGACATGCCTGTTCCAAGATCATGTCCTGCAGAAGCTATTTCGGATGATTCATATAACCAGTCAGATGAATCGGTATGCGCCTCACACCTGCGAGGCATTAAGTGTTCCTACAAGATTACGTGGGGTCCAACTCAAACTTCATGTTATCAAGGCATACACTTGGATTATTCGAAAATTTGACTACTTTAGTGATTACATAGATACAGTGTGTTGTACGAAATTACTTGTTGAATTGGTCATTTCAGGGCGGTTGTTTCCAATTCTCATCACCGACACCATTGGTGTCTGTGAAAGTTAGAACACTAGAGGCCGCACCGCTCCCGATTGTGCTGTATGGGACCGGAACGTGGCCATTTGGAACGTAAGGGAAACTGAGGCCTTTGGTCTGTGAACCTCGGTTTCTCTGGAATATTGATGGTATATGTGGAAGGATTTTTGACCAGTAATGCTGTGGTACCAGGGACAATGTTGGGGAGGATCAGTCAGCTAACGGTTGATAAGTTCGTCTCCTTTGATTTGGCAACTCTCCTGATGCACAGCTCCTTGCCAGTCATGTATTGGGCAGGAGCAGTTTGAACACACAGCGACCTAGTAATCCTTTTTATCGAAATTTGCTTCCTACGGCGAACAGACCTTCTGATTTCCATCAACACAGAGTATTCTCATACTCAGTAAGGATAATTCAACTTCGTCTGTGGTATTTTTAGCCAGATGTCCTGTTCTGTTTTTCGGTTGGCACGATATCCGAAATATTGGAGCATAGTTGCTTCACAACTACTTATAAGGTTACGGGAACACTTCGATAGCCCACTGCAGGTTTCAACCCTCTGGGACTCATCAGGTACGCGTGATCCCGAGTTTCCATCAGCAGCATTTTCTACTTAAAATAGTATGATCCCCCGAGAAGATATTACAATATCGGATATTTTGCTAGCTATAGCATGAGGCGGACACTCTGCAGCAAATCCAGTTGAAGAATATCATGAACATTTGATTCAGTTGAGTAACCCGTTATCACCAATATGCTCTTCATATGGGCATTTTTTGTCGATTGCATACAATTTGGTGTTCAACTAGAATATATACTTTAAATGAAAAATCGGAAACGCTTACGTGAAGGCTTCTCAAGAAGCGAAAAACCTGTAGTAGATTGTCGAAGTGTCATCAGCAACCTTATGAGCAATGTGTTCTTCCAACAATTTAATATCACTCTATACATTTTCACCCTGGTTGACTGTGCCTTAAGTTCGAATGCATTATCCGTGAATCAAATACTGTACACTTTATTCTAGGAAACAGAGAACTTAAGCAATGCAGTACATGCATAAACCCCATCATCGTCGTCTGTCACGACGGGAGAGTTTTTATGTTTCCGGTGATTTAAAAATATTGACAATCTCACAGAATCCGTCGGGACTACATAGAGGATAGTGTTCATCTGAGCACCCAAAACGGTCTTTGCGGCAGACTACGTTACTACCTGCTTTCAGTTGATGCGCTCTGTTTTCAAATACCTCCGGTTTGTAGCTTTTCGGTGGCCAGCGGATTTGCCGAGACTGCCTTCGTCCTCTTTGCGTCGCTTACATCATTATCCAGAACCCATTTCAAAGAACTCTTAACGCGTGGATTAAGATGGTATGAACATTCTTTGCAGATGATATTTCCTTATTTCGTTGGTCGATAGTACACTCAGCTAACTGTAAACGGGGTGTCCCGCTTTTCTTATAAGGTACTGTTGTGTGTTTTCCTATTCTCTTGCACGAATTCGACAAATAGATTTTGAATTTCTGGGTCGTTTTAAATAGTTTGATCACTAGGTCACCCGGGAATGATAAAATCGGCGCGCGTACGGCAAGGGCTGAAGTCTGAATAGCGAAGTAGTGTGACTCATGATGCTAGTGTTAAGTGTTGCTCCGGCTGTGTTGTACACATTCCCCTCTGTCAGCGGGACTAGCAGAACATGGAAGACTTTTAGTCTTGGCCGACCGCAGGGCCTCATTAGTGGGTGTAAGACCATCACAGTAATCCAATTTCGTGGTCAGGATAACCCACTGGTTAAGGTGCAAACCTAATGACCGGAAGTTCCGTCGTTCGTAGCCAACCCCGGTATTCGAATTACTCGTTCCTAAGTTTCGACCTCCGATAGTATCTCATCCGTTATGCATCCTCCACACTGTGCGTCATCTGTGCTCCCCATTGTCTTACAAATAGACAGCTATTATTGTCGGTATTCGAATTACTCGTTTCTAAGTTTCGACCCCCGATAGTATCTCATCCACACTGTGCGTCATCTGTGCTCCGCATTGTCTTACAAATAGACAGCTATTATTGTTTCATCTCATTAGCTTTCAGGGAGCAACTTGCCACCATTCTGTCTAACTTAGAGGATCGGGATATCATTGCACGTTAAACAACTAGGCTTGGGCAACCTGGCAGTATCCCAGCCCTCGTGCTTCCTTCGGGTGGCATGGCAGCTAGGCACCGGAAGGGTGCTACAGCTGAAAGCTTTCTTTCTTTTTTCTTTCTAAACAACAAGATTTGGAAAACTAAGATTGAGTAAATAACGAGGTCCTCAAACAGTCTCCCATTGGTGACCGGTCGTCTCATTACGACACAGGCGGTTTGATAGACCAGACCATTGGGACACCGCACACCTTTCCGTTAAACCGGCCTTAGCCGGCTAATCACTGTTCTTGATCAATCCCATTTCAACAACTTCACCACCGCTTTTTTTTACGGTACCCTATACTGCCTACTCCTACTGCAAACAGTTTAAGCGGATATTCCGTTTACAACTGTCGGTTGAAGCTTCACCGAAAACAGTCCTCCGCAATAGATGTCTTGTAAAAACATGAGACCAATCAATAGTAGATCTGTTCTTTGTGGAATTGACATGGGAACAGACCATCTCTCGCCCTTGTAATCCTAAAAGCGAGCATTCTGTATATGATACTTACAATTAGGATTTGTGACTAACGAAATGCAACCACTGTAGAGATGGGCTCACTGTGTCTTCAGGTTCTCGTACGAAACTGCGCAGTATACCTGTCTTGAAGATTCCGTCCAAGAATTTTAGGCGCCCTGGGTCCAGAATGTGGCATGCTTGGGTTCTAGGAGTATTGCATATCTCCAAAAATCTACCTTCCGACAACTGGTACACTGATACTACTCTGACAACTCTAGCTGTTTTCCGGGGTATCTGCAAACCTCTTTCACTAACATGAACGGAACGGAACGGTACTAGTGAATGCACTTTCAAAGGAATAAACAGAGTGAAGAATAACTGCCAATCACAAACGGGATGTAGCCAAATCAGTAATCCTTGCGGCCTATAAGTTGAAGTTGGATTTTAACTGTGTGGTGTTTGGGTTGTGTTACGGTTCGGTCACGCAGCGAGCAAACAATATGATATGCGGATTGTGGCAATACTCTATCTCCAGCTATGTTGCTTGATCCAGACTCCTAGCACGTCGGATAGTAAGAAGACGAAAAAACCTCGGACACAAACTTTAATGATCCAACAACATTCAATGATACAACGACACGCGACCAACAGGCGATCATGGGAGAAATGATAATGCATATATATATATATATATATATATATATATATTCATAGTTTGACCTTGAAGATGCCGGAAGTTCGCTAGCACATAAAAATACAGAGTTTTTGTGGGGGATATTGATATCCCCAACAGGTTGCCGAGCGATAATATCGTTCAATTGTTTTATGATCGTCTTTCACTCAGAATGCTGCCTTTTTATAAAACCATGCTTGATAATTTACTTGATCGATCGCGATAAAGTGGTGATCGCGTATGCGTTAAGTGCTACAATATCAATGTATCACAGGACAAGATAAAGCTTTAGACAAGAGACGTTTCATGTTTAATAGAAGCCCACTGTCTGACTTTAGACCTACACCTCCTTGTGCGTGCCTCGACTGATAGTTCGTTTTATGTTAACTGTATCGCTTCATTCAATCAAGATGAGGCACATATGTGATGTGAAAAAGGCATAGTAGGCTCTCAGAAGAGGAAATGCACGACTCAGTTCACATGTCTGTACCCATGTTCTATTTGTAGTGCTTTGCTTATACATTTTTCCCCAAAATTTTCCGATTTATAGGTATTACGAAGGTGGCATTTCCTCTGTCTACTTGTGGGACATGGAACAAGGCTTTGCTGGTGTAATCCTGATTAAGAAGGCGGGTGATGCCAAACTGGCCAGCGGTTGTTGGGATTCGATACATGTGATCGATGTCATTGTAAGTAGTTATCAATCTCTTGGAACAGTTAACTTTCCTGTTCAGTCCACCATTAGAGGTGTCAGTGTGCTAGCATTTGTTATTGGCCATAAGATTGTGTCAGGGGTGAAAGGGAGAGGAGAATAAACGCGTTTCGTTTGCAACTAGTTTAACTGATTCAGTCACGCGGGGTATCGCACACCTGATCGCCTGCCGCTTACCAATTCGATTATGGTCAAATTTTGAGATATTTAGCACAGTGCTACGTTTTGTTAATTCTGGAGTATTTTGCTGTATGGTCGTGTGATGGGACGAGATGTGCTTACGTATGCAGTTTTTTTCCAGCACTATATACTTTTGATTCCACGTAACCGTAATTGACGGTCTGTTCAGTCGGCCCACTAAGTGGAATCCAACGTGAGGTACCGCAGTGTTACCTAGCACGCTACGAGTAGCACAGTTGCGATTGATACCATAGAATGAACTAAATAAGTGGACTAGTACTAATATCGCGTAATCGTATTGTTCCTCACACTGGGTGGATGTACATCTAACCATCCGTATTCGTCGGAAGTAACAGCTTAGCTAAATGGTGTGATTTTTATCTTGGTTACATTGATTTTATTTTTCTGAGGTGTAAAGTAGCAAAGGTATCTAAAATTCTACGTCCATAAGAAGTTTTTCAATAAATGATCGCACGATGTTTGAAAGTCTATCTCAAATGCCCGAACCTACATTTGACGACACAGGAGGTTGGTTCAAATCCAGATTGACCAACCGAGGTCACCGCTATAAATGAAGTCTGTTTAGTAGCATATTAGTAACTTATCCACGAATTCCAGAAACTACGATAGTCGGTCTGCAACAATGTGACAAAGAATCTGAAGTGACTGTACTAAACCACACATTACAGTGCCTGTGTATAACACTTCAATTTGGGTTGGAAGATATGGCTTTCCTTTACGGACGGTAGTCCAGCATGCGTGGGACTCACTCCCAACCATTTAACTTGACAGACAGCTCTAACTAGTGGCTTAGTACTCGTGCATCCTGCATCCGGTTAACACCTACTTTGTCGTGGAGACATCGGTAATTAAAGGCTGGAAGCAATTGAAGATCTTCAAATCAGAGAGACCGGGTCGGCTAGCCATAAATTAAATTTGCTCTTACGGTCATTTTGTAGAGTCTTTTAACCCTACTGATTTTCGCTACTGGCGCCAAAGATGAGATACTTTGGCAGATACTGCTCATACCTCGCAGACAAGACGAGGTTCTGGATCGATAAAGGACAAAATAATATGGTTTAAAAGTTGTACCTGTCATCAGCAGATGTTTGAAGCAATGGAACAAAACGATATTTTAGACGAAAGCGCATCATGACAGATTTCTTCAACACCACGAATGCACAGACCAACTAAAACAAACTCACCGAATCTTTGAGTCGTAACCTCTGAATGGTCTTCTGCTGCCCTGCAGAATGCGTTTGTCTTCCCGGGTGTCATCCAGAACACCCTGTAGCCTGAACCGGTAATACCGTCATCACATTCTCCTCTTTTTAGTAGCCAACAAAATATTGGAAGCACGAATCTTTCTTGAAATCGCCGTAGCAAGACATCCGCACTTTTCGCAAAATAGCAACTATGTGTGGACCCACATGCTTGTTTCATTCGGTTACTTGTGAGCATCGACAGAGTTTATATATGGAGCTTTTTATTGACTCTCCTTTCTCTTAACCATTGGTTCTTGTTTCTTCTCGGAATCATTGACAATGTCAACTTATATTTGGTTGTTTTAGGAACGCTCGTCAGCCAAAGTAGCTCAGTACAAACTGACCAGCACAGTCATGCTATGGCTACAGACTCAGCGTGAGTCTGCGGGCTACTTTAATCTGGGTGGTAGCCTCACACGGTTCATGGAACGCGATGGACCACTTGGAGACGCTGGGCAATCGATCACAACATCTCATATTGTGAACATTGGCCGCATGGTCGAGGTAAGTGAATAAGACTCCTGGGTGCTGTCCTTAAATTCCTCTCCCAGGTTCTCTGCAGTCTCCCACAAGTTTCATGGTGAACGTCCACGACGTTATCGGTTTACGTTGTTTTCAGCAGGCCAGTTCGCATATAATACAGGAAATGATATTTCATAAGTGAAATTCCTTGGTTTCTTCCCACTCCTAACGGTTAGGCTCAATAGATATCCCTTATATTAACTGTTAACGTCGTCGGTCCTGGTGTCCCAGTGCTACCAAACCGAAGTTTATTGTCCAAGTCAGCTCTAGTCATGAAGGTGGTCGATCAACATGGAGTACAGCCGAAACTGAAAGCCTTCCGCTCCGTGGCTATGTCACAGCCAACCGGACTGTGGCACATTCTAGTCTGTTGTGCCGGAGCACTACTCTGGTGCAAATCTGTAGTTAGCAAAACTTCACCGTACGAAAAGCAATGATATTTAGTCAGTTTTCTCAGGCTCAGTTTAGTTCATTTTCAGACAATTAATGTCCGCTATATTTTATGTATCCAGTCCAGTCTTACTATTTGTGCAGTATCCGTCAATCTAAGTTAAACAGTTTTGTCGCACTTGTGGCGTGTTTTGCGTTTTCGAACTGACTGATTAGGTGTGGTATTACCACTGATCCACGGATATTTGCGGTTCGTTTTGACCAAGATTTAGAAACAGCTATTGTTGGGCTAACCTGTTCTTGTCAATGGCACTGAACCATTTTGTAGGTGGCCAGCCGTTTGATCTCCTTCGCTTATGTATACTTTTTAACTTCAAATGAGAGAGTAGTGCTATCCAGATGTTTCGAGGAATGGTGTCTCTGCACAATACAACTTCTTTCCGGTATCAGATTTTTTTATAAAGCATATCATTGCGCTTGCTAGCCTAGGCGAAATTCGATCAGACGTGACCTTGGGAGTTAGCTTCAAGTCACCACATGGACATTTGCGCTGACGATAAAATCGATTAAAATCGTTCAGTGCATAGGTTTGTCTCATGTTAGGCTTCCTATTTCGGAATATAAGTCCAGTCATGAATGCGTCTTGTGCTAGTGTTTTTGTCTCTAAAACACCCGAATCTCCACCTCCAGAAGAAACACTTCTGAAGATGTCAAGACGCATCTTCGATGGAGTTTTTTCTCGCTAGAAGGACTTCTGTACCTAGCTCACAAAAGCTAGCTTGAGATTGTTCAGTAAATTGTCGGAGAATGATGAAATGCCCTAGACAATAGTCGTGATCCATATTCGTAGCAGGACACCAATCAGGTATTCAGCTTCGTCGGCTCATTCTGGCTAGGTTGCAAAAAAAAAGAGTCTAGTCTCGAAGCACGCAGGAAAAGTGCTTCGGTAAGGAGAATTTCGATAGAATAACGTTTTAATCTTAAGCAGAACCATGAGAAGACAATTGGACACGACCGACATCGGTTAGCCGCCATGTGTCCCGGAACTAGCGGCAATCAGTTATTCATCTATAGATAACGGCGATGTTATCTATCTGTGCTGGAAGTTGCCGTATGTGTGGGGGGCTATCTTATGGCAGAACGGTTTCGGTTCTTTCGAAAGTCTGTACTGCCTGGAACTAGTCTTTGGAGGACATGTGATTTCAGCAGAAGCTGTCGTTTTTCGTGAGTCTCGATTCCAGTCCGAAAGGACCGCCCAGTTGAGCGGCGTCACGTCTCTCCACTTGTCTGTTGGTATCCAAAGCAGCCGTAATATGAGTTGAGCTCTTGACAAACTATAAAGAAACACTCACAGCGTCTTAAAAGCTGTCCTTGTGATCATCAGTGCATAAGCAGACAATAAACAAGAAGCGATTGGCGGGCACACCGCAGACGTTGTCAAACGAACCGCACAGAGGCGACTATCAACGGGTAGCCATTCCATTGGAAACCCTTCTGCCTGGAGTGCCTGAAACTGCCAACCCCAGAAAAGCCAGTCGAAGCGGCTTTCGGATCACCAGGAGTGCGCGACCGGAAGTGGGAGAAAGCCGATGGAGTCTTGAATCCTCGTCTCAGTTTCCGTTTGTGCCCGAAAGCATATAATCCCTCTCAGACGGTAATTATAAGGAAGCACCTATGTTTCCTCCAGTGGCTTTAACTTTTTCAGGCTGCGTATTCTGACAAACCGTTCCGGATAGCCATTCTTCATTAGGACCACCTCCAAGAGCTGTGTACCGGGTGCTCCTCGTAAGGGGTGTGACTGCTGCTTGTGTCTGACTTCCTGTGAAATAATGCTTTGATTAGGACACTTTAATAGGCCGCTGATGCAAACCTTGGAAAGCAAGTGTACTGGCCATCCCATGTGGCTTTCTTTTGAGCAGAATATTTATGATTGCTGAGGTATCGTTTTCTTGTTGCACATTAGAGACGGATAAACTGGTGAATATTAGTATAAATACTAAAAGGCTGAAAAGGTCCTCATTAGTGCAACTTCGGATACCATCAATGTAACGTTCGTAAAGTTTGGCGCTTGTATTTCTCTCATAGCCAAGAATGTCGAAATCAAAGTGAACACTATGTACAGAGAGAGAGAGATATGATCTTTCAGTGGAGCGGGTAGGATGCCTTTTGCAAGGCGTCACAGGCGGGAAGAGGTGGCCCAAGTGGCTAGAGTGCGAATTTACCGACCGCAAGGTCCGTGGTTCGAACCCGACCTCTGCCTCTCGAATTCTTCTGTCTAGGCTTGGGCAACCTCCCAGCCTTCGTGCATTCTTCGGAAGTCATGGCAGTTAGGCACCGAAAGGGTGCTACAGCTGAACGCAATGTCACAGCTAACCATGGTATCACATAAAAGGTCATAAAATTATGATTCAACGTCACCGGAAAACGTCCTGGTGGAACTCACTAATACTCTAGTAATGGTATGACAAAGTGCAAAAGTGTCCTCTGAACGATGGATTATTAACCTTGGCTGTGCAGGTTTTAAAAAATCGATAGCCATCACATCAATTTATGAGGCGGAGAGCTGTACATATCTATACGGACTTTGCTGGTATGTTGGATGAACACCAATTTGTGGGTGTTTTTGATCCGAGTGGTGGATGGTTTGCCCACTCAGTGTTGATGGAAGAACGGTGTGAATGTTGGAGTTGAAAATCCGGCCACTTGTTTTTCAGTAGGAGTGTCCTATGGTGCTATTTTTGGCTTGAATCTTAACCCATCATTTCTTATAAATAGTCTGTTAAACTGCCTACTGTGGCACTCATCCATCTTTTAAATGTTTGCACATGCTTTTCACTGTTGTTGAAAATGTGAACATCTCATCGGTTGCGTCCTCTCAAGGTTTCCATAAAATGAATTGAGGGTATTAAGTGCTTCAATTTTTTCGAACCATTTTCAATAAATGTAGCATTGTTGTTTGTTACCTCCTATCTCTCGATTTTACCATCCTTCATCCGTATTGTTGATGCTCAATGTTTTCTGGAATGATACTATGAATGCAGTCAAAAATTCAGCCATGGACAGCGGCCGTTGAACGCTGTCGACAGATGTAGGCAACGGCAGAGCACCTTCCCAATATGGTGCTTCCTGTTGGGATGATTGCGTGGTGCCGTGACTTCCGAGCATAGAGAGTGTTCCCGTGTAATTCTGGAGGGAGGGGATAGCCGTGAAACTGTCCTTTACTGCAACGCTGAGTCAGATAAGGCATATTTCATCTTGAGGATGCGAAGAGATTGGAGTTTAATGTGGTGCGACGGTTTCGCGTACGTACTTAGGCCATTAAGCAGTTCTGGAGGTTGCCCGTAAAACATCCGCAGGGAATCTTATTTGGTCGGTGAATGGACAGAGGTCTAGCAGGCAGAATCCTGACCCTCCCAATAGGGTTGCCGTTTCTAAAACGTGGACTACCCCAGTATTCCCACACCGAGCATTGAGGTGCTCGGTCCCAAGTTTGTGCTTGAGGACCTTAATCGTACTCCCGTCTAGGCTTCGGAGCAATATCGCTCTTCACATGAAGTCCATCATGAAGCGCATAAATAAGAATACCTTCTTGCCATGGTTCGAACCCGACCTCTTCCCCCTCGATTTCCCCTGTCTAGGCTTGGGTAAGCTGGCAGTATCCCAGCCCACGTGCTTCCTTCGGGTAGCATAGCAGCTAGGTACCGGAAGGTCGTTACAGCTGAGCCACTCATGCCACATCGACTACCGCGTGGTGAGACTGTCCGGGTCGCTTAATTTGCTGCATACAGCAGGATGGACAAGAGAAAATATTCGACTGCTGGCTCCCATCTTTCCTCCTTACTTCCTGACTCCACTGTTGTTCCTCATGCTTATCACTCCTTCATGGATAGCAGTTGTATACAAAGTCAGGCTCCTCAGGAAGTGACGGGGAACGCACCATTAGTCACATCCACCGATACTTGTCTGCTACGGTTCTACTGTTTTTATTCCAATCTTTACTGCGTGGATCCCTAGGCGAATCGCCCAGCAAGCTACTCTCACAGGTACTCTGGGTACTTTGTCGACTGACATCTGCAGTCCAGCGCCAGTGTGCGTTACTGGTGTGTTGGTGATTGATGATGATTTAGCAATGTTCTGAGTAAAACTCTTCAGATTGGCCCATACTTTATTTCGTTGCACGTTGGTACACTGTCAAAGCCATATTGTGAGCTCCTATGAGCCCAGTCACTATAGCCCCCAAACATAATCGTACACCGATACACAGTGGTGGTGGTTACTTCTACTCACCGGTGATGGGGATCAGTGGGTAGACACCTACCTATTGAATGTGATAGCTCATGCCATTTCTTTGCTACTTGAAAGGCGTCGGTCCTCAGATATGAAGGTCTTATTCCTGTTGGATGGTTACGCATCAAGACGTTGATTTCGGTAGATAACTCTGTCACGATCTTTAGCCACTGATGTGCCGCATGCCTTCCTTATTGGGGGAATCAAAAGCAATACCACGTTTCTTTTTGAGGTTCTGATGTTTCACTGCTGTATGTGTTTCCATCAAACTTATGTCCGAAAGGTTCCCACAGGTCATATACATTCATAGTACGTATCCTAACCATCGTAGCCAGTGTGTGCACCAAAGCGCTGAAGTCATCTTGAAAGCGATCCGGCACAGTATGATCTTACTGATCCGATCCAGGTTTCTAGTTAAACAAATGGGCCGATGCCTAAGTATGA
Source organism: Opisthorchis viverrini (assembly GCF_000715545.1). Classification (NCBI taxonomy): domain Eukaryota; kingdom Metazoa; phylum Platyhelminthes; class Trematoda; order Opisthorchiida; family Opisthorchiidae; genus Opisthorchis; species Opisthorchis viverrini. Next base: position 499,186 of record NW_008751748.1, read on the forward strand.
TCCGGTCGCTGGTGGTAGCGTACACAAAACAACGCGAAAGATTTATTCCATACTTCTTCAAGCGTCTTCCTCGGATGTGTTATATCAGCAGCTCTTTTCGTCCTGTACATTGCCATTAACCATACTTCCGCATCCTAAAGAGCCATAATACTCATGAGGATAATTTATTCATACGAAACACTCCTAATACGGCTGATGTAATGTTTGTCCCGAAATGCTTTGTAACGTGACAGATCGTCTGAATTTCTGGCTTTCATGTCAGCGAAGCATCAGTTTTGAACACCAATGTAATGCTGTCGATGATGATCACGACAACTGAGGCGACTTAAACCCATTTGAGCTTTACCATGACAAGCCTTTCCATGATAAGTATGTACATTTCCATTCTTTTAGATTTCCAGTGGGTTTTTGTTGCATAACTTGTTTGTGGTGTATCCGTCTTATAGTCAGACGCCCCCACGTAAGCTGGAGCATAAAAGGGCCTAGTCGCGAACAAAATTGAATAGTAAGGGCGCTTTTTGGTCCTTCTTGTTTCCCTTTATGAAGATAGTTCAGTCACTACGCTCATTCAGTCCTGTTTCTCGGTCTGGTCCTCTTTAGTCTTCACTCCATACACAGTGTACGTTTCTGACTCCCCCGGTAGAGCGTGTTTCGATCGATAAGACTTGTGTGCGTTTGTTGTATGTGCCTGAAATGTTGATTGTGTTGTATTCTTGTGTGCTACAAACAATTAAAACACGTGCTTATCACGTGTCATGTGATTGACCTGAATAACCCTGGAAGGTTCTATTCCATACGATTTTTCTGACATTCTTCGAATACTGGAAATAAAAACCTGAACACCATAAGTGGAACTCGACAACACAATCGCACTTAGGTTCTACCAGGAAAGCCTTAAAACGTGTTCTCCGTCAGATAGCGTATTCCGCTGGACTGGTTCTACGTGCGCTTCTGACGCCTCTGGTTAGCAGTGTTAATTCCATATCCCAATTTCTCACGCATTTTGCTGCGTCGGTGTGTTTTTGCCACTGAGTCCGCGTATCCCAGTGGTTAACAACGCAGACCTTCGTCTCGACGGCATGGGTTCGAATCCCCGCGCGGGTACCTTCAACTGTAGCTTTCCGTTTTAAAAATCGTTTACACATTGTTTCATCAGTAAAGTACGCTCTTTTCACTTAGGGGCTCTGGGCCGAAATTGATATTCGATACATTCAGGAAGACAATCCACCCTCTGTGTTTTTTGGACGTCACATGCTGCTTACTGGTTCTTTAATTGTTCGGTCTAAAGAATCTTCGCACTTCCTGGAATATTTTCATGACATCTTAATTTTCTACCGAGTGGTTCCTTGGCGGCTTGCCTCACAGCCGTCAGGCTGAGATATTACCAATCGATACTCCCTCATGTGGTAACCGTTCACTTCTGAGTGCAAGTTGTACAATGGAATCTTTCTCAGCGTTCCATTACAGCCGATGACTCAGGGGGCGAGATGGCTCTATGGATAAAGCGCAAATTTACTGACCGGAACGTCCGTGGTTCGAACCTGACCTCTGCCTCTTGACCTCCCCCTGTCTAGGCTCGGGCAACCTGGCAGTTTACCAACCCTAGTGCTTCCTTTGGGTGACATGGCAGCTAGGCACCGAAAGGGTGTTACAGCTGAACGACGACTATCATCCCTATCAAAAACATTTTACTAAATATTTTCTGCACACAATGGTTCTGTGTTCCCTCGCTTATACTATCCAAGTCTGCTTTTTACAATGTCGTGTAAAGTGTGTCACAAGGTCGTCATGCTTTGAGCGTGCCGAAACACCGGATAATCTCGTCTAATCCTGAAGTCACTCTTACCTTTATCTACTCTGCTGACGAATCCATCCTTAAGGGTCATTTTATGGACTGCTTTACGATCGATTCCGTACGGATTCGCACAACCACGTGTAACTAACTCCCTTTCCTACCTGCGTAAAAATCGCCGCAGTCCCCTGTTATCGTCGACACACACATTTACTGAGTGATTTAGTTTTATTGGGAGATTGAACTGTATCTCATATGAATCTCTCGTTTATGCTACCCTTCGACTGTATGTGCTGCACAGTGGTTGTCCCTCATGTTTCCGTTGGCACGATATTCGAGATATCGCAGAATATTTTCGTGATGGAACACACTAGTCATAATATTGCCAGAGAGTTATCAAAGAGATACCAACAACTGTACCGTATGGCCCTCATCGTATTTCGTCATTTTATTGATTTTGTCCATTCATTTTTTGCGTCCACACCTGTTTCAACTCGTATCACCTACCTACGATGTGATTCGGCTTTCCTACTGCTTCCAGTTTTCCACCTTTCATTTGCACTTGCGTGCGTGCTTGCGCACATGTCCGATCGAATCTCTGTCCACCATGTTGGTGTGATTTTGTGCTTTCGGAATGATCGCTCACCAACGTACCAGCACTATCTTTTAACAGGTCCAGCTGGAGCCTCACTCAGATAGGTTGCATTTCGTCCATTCAGGACTGACCTGTTACTGCCGCATTGATTCTTGCCTGGCAAACTGTGATCATAGTATCCGGATTCTTTGGTCGTTCAGGTATTTATTGTGAACTGACAACCTCGAATCCTCGACGTTTGTTTTCTTCTCTGACTACTTGCTTCTCTATACTACCGTGGAATTCTAGATACACTTATTGTCTTCACATTTGGGTCCGATCAGCTCCGTGTGGCTCAGCGTTCTGTTCAGTGAACCTTAGACAGAGCTATCGTCTATGTGGAGACCATCCATGGGAGCAGACACTCTTTATGGGCTATTTAGTGTTCATGTTGAATTTTATAACCAGTTCTTGGGGGAAATTTCGGCCAGAATTCTTCACGGTGGAAACCAAGATAGTTGTCCATATCACTTGTCCATTGGACATACGGGCGTCCGTAGTTTCCTGAAGGCTATCCACTTCAAGTTCAACCAGCTTTCTTTGGGCAACAGAACCCAAACGCTTGGTTGTTTGCATGTATGCGTTATTTTTCGCACAAACAGTACCTGCGTGCGAAAGGAGTGGAACAGTGACAAACCCAGTTCGGCACAATCCTATTACCTTCGATCTCATTCTGGTTGTTCTAATTAGCTTTTCCAAGGCCGTTAGATTAGATTTCGTGATACATTGTTGTAAAATCTATCATACTCACCTTTTCGCCGTCATGTCTTGGTGTCCTTGGCCAGTAATTATGATGTATATACAATAGCTTGTTCCAATTGGATCCACAGAATGGATGAGCTCTGACCATTTGCAAATCTGTTGTCTAAAATGCTAGACATTCACAGAGGGGAGAGTTGACCGTGTACCACAGCATCGAATTCTCATCACTTTGTCAACTACTTTCCCCCTAGCTGAACGGGTTGCCTCGGTCTCTTCAGGTGATCTTTCAACTTCACTATTACCCCATATCTTTCAGCGACCACATCGAAAACTGGTAAAAACAGCGAATACAGAGTTACTGGCGTTCCAAAATTAGTGGACAACATAATTCGCAGTGACTGCTCTAGGGGTCTCAACAGCTGCATCCGAACTTATGGTGGATTTTCTTGGAACAGTCGGGACCCAATCACAAATTACAGTTGTCAAAACTAAACTTACTGCTGCTTAAGTCCATTGATAAAGTCTTGTGGGTTTCCAGCCGTCTAGTCTGTTTGGTCGTCTGATTCGTCCGCGAGAAAAGGTGGCTTGAACGGCTTACATTAACGACCATCCCAATCTCTTCTATTTTCAGGATGCAGAGAATTCTATTCGGTCCACACTCAATGAAGTCTACTTTGGCACGACTAAAAACATTGTGGATTCCCTGCATTCGATAGTGCCTGCTTCAGAGGAGGAGAAACGCCGACGCCTTGTCCAAGAGGTCCATACGGCACTTCAGAATAAATCACAGGCGTAACTTTTTCATCATGGATACTAATCTACTCCCCCGCTATTTTGATGCGCATGCTACCCTGTCCCATTCTATCCCACTCCCAACTATTTCTGGTTGGCGTATCTGGCTGGCATATCATTTTTTGTGATTCTTCTCACGTTTGGCCCTCCTAGGTGGCTTATACTTCTCACTTTGTGTTACAAAACTACCTTCACGTTCATGATGTTCCATTTCCGATACGGGGCACCGGGAGTACAGTTATCGCTTCACTGATTCAACTGTCCACCTTTACAACTTTCCGATCGGTCCTCACTGTTTTGCTTATTATCTTCGCGTTTTTTGTCGCGACTGCAACTAATGACTTGTGAACTCCTACCACACAGCTGCTTCAGGTGTTGTGTCTGGTTCGATCCCAGCTTGGTATGGCTAGCACTGTTTCTCATATTGTGTGTGCTTTAGATATGTATTTTTCCATGATATGCACTTTTCTACTGCTCCTCTTCGTTGTTCCTCGATTGAATCATAAACAAAATGGGCTCACTTGAAAATGGTGTCGAATCTTCAGAATGACATTGCCATTGAGTTTGAATGTATGAAGTGACCTCACAAGTCTATTTAGTTATTATTACTTGCACACGCCCTCCCCTGACCTGCGACTCAAGTTGGAGGTTCTTCATCGGAACAACTGTCTCGTTCCCAACAAGGGAATGTGATTAGGGTCATACCATAGACTGACAGATTGCGAATACCGTACTTTACCGCACGTTAAGGACACTTTATAGATCACATAAGCAAGCTCGAATCATGAACTGTCGAATGTCACTGTTCCATCCACGTAATGATCCTCCGTATATGGACTCATTCTCGAACAATCCTTCGACATGTGCAGCTTTTTGTGTGTAATATACAAGGTGTGGATTCCGTTTGATGTCGTTCATTTGTCCCCAAATCAACCTTCTCAGTTGGACCTAATGGAAGCCATCTCCCCCGCTGAGGCTGTTCGCCATGATCTCTGTAGAGTTGCCAATAAACTCTTACAATGGGGCTTTTATTCATCTTCAAGTCATCGGACTCCCCACAAGTGGTAAAATATCGTATTCACTCAGTCCAATCATTAAGACGCCGAATCTTCTTTGAATTTTATTAAAAATAATCACTGCGGGTAATGTCTTTCATAAGCGGTAGGCAGAGCTGTGGGGTAAAGTAGTGTCAATGCCCTGTTCATCGCTGAGTTCAAATGTCTTGATCAGCGCATCACGAATGAAGTCGTCCATGTCGAATACGCTTCTAAAATCCAACAATTGGCAAATCTTACTTTTATACGGCGCTTGAAAAACTTCATCCTATCATTCCTCATTCTTTCTTTTATTTTTACCTAGAAGCCCAAGTGTTCCATGTAGGTTCTAGTGAAAGCCACTCGACATGATTGAGGAATGAACTGTTACAGTCACCACTTTCTTCACAAGTTTTTTGTTTTGAGTCAAAAAGGCAGTTTTGGTCGTCATAATTTACTATAGCTGAGACGTTTGAATTGGGTTTTAAAATGATGGACCTGCAATCCATCTGTGTTTGAATGTGAGCAAGACTTCGGGGTAAGTTACCTCACCGTAGGCACTTTGCCTATCTGTGTGTACTCAGCCTTTGCGGGGCGTTTGTTTTTTATCCCAAGGCATGCGAAATCTATAACGCGTTCTTAAACTTTTGAAATGGGAGTTCTCATAATGTAAAAGAAACACCGGACGGCCGACAAGCACTGTACAGCTGTCATCCTTGATGGGTATAACAAACACTACAGATCTCGCGAAACCGCAGAGTTAGAGCGGCATATTGTCCAAATATTAACCGCAAAGTCTTGGACTCCAATCTTCCTGGACTGATGATGATTCCCAAAAAGAGTGAAACAGCCGCTTTTTACTTGCAAGATGAAATCAATTGGAAAGACATCTACTTGGAGTGTACACTTCAAAACTCCCGGAAAGGAGCTTTTCAAGTGAGACTGGAGGTCGTCCAGTGCCATTTTTGTTTGAGGGTGAAAGAAAGAAGAAAGAAATACTTTGAAGAGTATTCCTGGGCTATGGAGACTTCGGTGTTGCGCGCGCATGATGAACGTCTACTTGTGCTAGAGTGTCATACTTTCTTGGATATATAAACGCGCTCGTGTTTTCCAAAATCAATTGCAAGCGTTTCTATTAAAACAGTAGGTGTCATGTGCCGATTAGTCACGAACGAGTTAAGGACGGACGGTACGCATGCGTTGGGTGTTGTTTTCACATCCAGAAATTAGGACAACATGGGCACTGAAATTGTGCAGCGTCAGTGAGAAATCGAAAGCGTGAATTCAGTGTAAGTACTCTTCTGGCTCTGTTGGTGTGATTGCTAACTCGCTGTCCTTTACATGTAAGACACCACGGTTAGCGCAGTGTAGATGCAACGTCTGTCTGCATCAAAGTAAGGCCTGCTAGCCCCTCAACTATTCTTGATTTCTTAAGCGGTGAAAGACGTTTCCAGCGTCATCCAAGACAGACACACGGCCCGATCCATAGAGCTGAATCATTGTGGCAGTGAGGCATATTGAAACACTCATTTCTCAGTAGTACCGCTACTATCAGCACCGACAAGAATTGGGGACACGTTGACAGGGCTCCGGCCCGACTTCGTAGCACAGGGGTTTGCGATCCGGAATGAGTTTATCAAACTATATTTCAATGCCTGTAATCCTGTTTATAGTTCGCATGTCTCACCTGGATAGAGAACCACCACGCCTTAAGCGTGACCTGTGCCACGCTCTGACACCTGTGGCGGCACTTGGTGTTGCCTTTCACCCTGTAGTCGTCACCCTCCGTGGGAGAACTAGGTGGTCAGTGTGCTTTCGCGTAACCCTTCGCTGACAGCCGTCAATGTCATTTTTCTGTACTTGGGTTAAGAACTCAACACGAGACTTCCTGGTCGACACAGGAGCGGAGGTTAGCATACTTTCAAAACCCATTCTACTGGTCCGGCAGTTCATCATCCCTGACAGCTTTGGCCGGTATAGCGGTTAATTTAGGATTCGACTGTGAGCTTCCGTAGTTGGTGATACCCTTTTGTCATAAGAGCGATCGATTTTTTACACATGGGCTGCGCGCGATAGACACACAACAGCTAAAATCGAGTTGCGACAGGCGCTTACAATTGGTTTCGTAATCCAGAATGGGCTTTCTCGACGCTTACCACTTGGTTACTTCTTGCCCTGATTTTGCGCCTCGATAGCACGGTCACCAAATATTTGGAAAAACCCTTTCAGTGACGATAAGCAGGAAAGCTTGCGTTCATTTCATCTCGACTATTCTGGGTGGAGTTATTCATAGCTGGCCTTTACGGGAACAGCAATTAGGAGTAATTTTGTTAATTTCGTTGGCTTTATTTTTCTTGAAGACTAGTCGTAGGCGAATTCTCCGAAGTTTCTCGTGTTATCGTTTACAAATAAAACCATGAAACCTTTTCCCCTAACATCAAAGAGCTGGAGTACCATTTTGACAATCACAGACCTGGTATGGAGAGCTGAGGACAGTTGTTCCCCAGAGAGAAGCGTTTGTTGTGAACTTCAGTCCAGGTTAATTTGTCTTCTTGGGGTTTGTATCTTCAAAAGGTTTCTGGCGAAATACGAGATTCGTATAAAGTTATTTGATCAAGAAGGAACATGCACGCTTTTGCCTGCCCTGAAGTTAGGGGTCTGGATGCATCGTGTGCTACGTAGAATTCATAGCACCCGATAAGCAGAGGCGCCTGGCGCAGAAAACGGGGTTATATTAGCTTGGTTTGTTGTGCTTTAAATCCGCACACCTAGAACCGCACCAAGCTAAGTGGGTGAGACATTGAATTTCACGTTTAACATTCGATGGGCAACTGTCAACAAAATATTTCAGTAGGAAACAATCTGTCACCGTCTGGGCTCGGCTAAGTGAAAGAAAATAAAATGAAGAAACGTTTCTTAATGCTCATTGACACGCCTCAATCCAGTGAAGTGATAAACCAACGAAACAAGTGTCGACAAGTGTGCGCGAGCGAAAAATAAAACCAATTTTCAGCCTACCACAGGATTAAACCCGGGGAGCTCTGTATTCCAGAAAATTTTAAATTATGTATACGTTAACTGGTCAGGTTAATGTATTGTGAATCACCAAAGGCATGGCTGACAATGCATTGTTTTTAAACCGTTTCTGACAGTCCATGCCGTTGGGTCGAGTAACGAACGGAATCTCCACGGAGCTGGAAAAACTAGCTAACTCGAGGAGAAATGCATATTCCTTGTTTAGAGAAGGAGGGTAGAATCTGAATGAACGGTGGATTCTTTTTCCGGACCACCGCTTACACAAGCATCTTCTACTGTGCCGCCTCTCTGCAGCTGCCTATCGGTTAATACTTTTTTCATCGGATGAGCTTCACTTCGGCCACGTGACGCTGTTCTGTGGGTACTGCTGGGCAGCAATTTTTGTACCATCCATCTCCTCTGATACGTTTTGCTTTGATAAATCGAATGCGACATTTTTGTCTGAGTGATTTCTTGGAGTTGGAATATTTTTGTCACACGTTTTTTAACCACAATAAAACAATATGTCAATACAGTTTTTGCTTGTTCCAAAGCAACGTTAATCATCGTGAGTAATCTTGATTGTTATTCTGTTTCTGCTTTCAGTGTGTAGCATTAAGTTTCACATAGAACTGAAAAATGATACATTTTTGCAATTACCCCATTAGAGATGTTGATGGCAACGCGTGCAGTGCGTCCCCACGTTTACAGTTATTCACGACGTAGCCAATTTAGGCTCTGACGCGTTTTTAACAGCCATTCACTAACTCTTGCACCAAGCGCTAAAATGCGCTTGTGAACCAATGAATGCAAGTGGTCCATGGATGGCGTCCAGTAATCAGCTCTACACATTGGGTGCCATAAACATTCGAAAAGTTCACTTGTAAAGAGTGATCCACTTATTGCTTTCTTACTCACCGTTTAGGAATAAATTCATAACTTGTCGATACCTCGGTCTCTCTGGATACTCTGTTGGTAAATCTGGACTGTGTTCTGGCCGTTTTCAGTAACCCAGTTGAAATGTCCGCTCAGTACTGTTTATAAATAGCTATATATGTGACACACTATTAATGACCTTGCGTATCCACCAAATTAACCGAATTTTTCGTTCAAACATCACTTGGTGGATTTGATCGAAGTGTGCACTTTTTGTGCACGCCACTCCTATAAGATTTCTGGACCTTTTTCTTCAAAACCTCACGTGTTCTGGATGTGCAAAGTTCGTCTGAAGTTATTAAATTATAAGATATCACGCTGGCCAGCAGCTTATGCAGTACTCTTAGGAGTGCAGTCATAGGTTTATAGTTTACGAATCCTTCTTCACCAGTATTTAGGCGGCAGTTCGTTGGGAGTGTTCGAAACAATGCTGAATACTGCTTGCTCGTGATAATCCTTAAAGGGCTTTTTTCTGAATACATGGCATACGCACATGACCCTTCCTACTTTAGATAAAAATAATAGTACTTGACATGGCTTGAAATGTAATGTTAATTCTGTTTACAGATATCACACCCTTCCAAAGCCCGAAAGCCTTGAATTCACTGGGTTTTCGACCAATTGACGGGGTCTTCTCAGACAGATTTGACAAGCATCATTCCGATTGACTACCGCTCTTATAACTTGAGGTATGCAACAAGAGAATCAACCCGGGATTCACCTGCGTTTCTGTGTTCTGTGGAATATTACGGTTTCTAGGCGTGTTTCAGCTACACACGTTGCATGGCTCTTTGCCTTAAGCTAGGCAGCCATATGTACTTCATTGCAGTGTATTTTTTTGCGGCAGTTACAGTATTCATATTCATACCACACATCAAATTATTCTGTTTCCATATCTGTTCTATCCACTCAAACGAGTGGTTGCGTTCCCGCGTTCTCTTTTTCTTTGTTTTCGGTACAACGGTGGACAAGCCGTACAACAACAAACAACAAGAGAACAGTTGCGACCAAGAAGTGTGCCTTCTCAACGTGTGAAATACTTTTATAAGTACTAATGGGGATAAGTGGGACAGAATGTTACGCCATTCTGTCGGGGGTGATTTGCCAGTTATGCCGGTCGATCGCGGGACAACTATTCTAAATCGACTTGTCCGTCGCTGACATTACCGCATCTATATCTGTTAGCGCAGTTTTGTCCGCCCAGGTATCATCAAGAATGTAGTTTCCCTCATCATCGTTAGTCGACCGAAAAACACCACTGATTCACCTTTGAACATAAAGTTCTGATCGTTTTATTTCAGTCATTTTATTTAGTCGCTACGTGGACCATAATTGAACTGTGTAATTTAATGTTTACATTTCAACGCCTAGTGACTTTGTCATTGTCTGCTCTTCAGATAGATTTAATCCGTTCTCGTAGGGCAGCTTGTCTAGATAAAATCAAATCCGATCCAGTAGTGTTGCGAGTATCGATTTGCCTTTGCTTGCAACACACTACCCGTATACATGTATACATGCTTAGATTGCTTCCGACAATAACACACATCGATTTTAGCGGCTACCAAATCTATTTTATTTCACAGGTGTTCAGAATAGTTTCGTTCCACAAAAATTGTCTCCTATGTGAAATAATACCGCGAAAAGTATCATCTCTCGCGAGCATCGAGATGGGTTTTCCGACCACTTACTGGGCGATAGTATTAGGCTTAAAAGTGGCGTTTCTGAATTGGAAACTGGAATAAGATCACGTGAGTTGTTTATGTTAAGCTATTGACTTATGCGACTCCTGATCGCCTTTGCACGAACCTTGGCCATATTCAGATGAAAGTCTACTGGCCAACCGTGGTGTCACTTGAAGTGTTATGCAGCACACACACTGGCAAAGATCTAATTCGTCTGTCCGAAACCCGAGATGATTTTATAACTTGAAGTGTATGCAGCACACACACTGGCAAAGATCTAATTCGTCTGTCCGAAACCCGAGATGATTTTATATCTGGACAGGCGACAGAAAGCCATAAGCCTGAAGTCTTTCATTCCATTTTTTTCAGAGCCCAGTGCAATCCGTTTTGCAGTTGAAACTCTGTTAAGTATCTTAGGTTCTTTCGTCGCCTTATCTATTAACGAAATCGGCTGCAAAATTGGCAGCAAAATATCAATGATCCCGCCCCCCCCCCGAAAAACGCACTTATTCTCAAGTGAATGTGCTGATGAACTCCAGAAATGGCGAAACGGGTCATGAACTGCCGATGAGTTGCCAGCAAACGCATTAGGAGTGTGTTCAGTCAAGGAAGCATACAGCGCGATCTCGAATATTCTGCCAAGTGGAATATGAGCCATCCTTTGTGCAGCACATTTTGCTAAAGAATATCGTCGATGATGTCGTAAGCTGGGATTAAATTGAGTCCTCATTAACGCCAGCTTCATTTGCAAGTGACCGTATTTCGCCATCTGAGTGCAACTTTTGTTCACGTAGAAGATAGTGCCGACGGAAACTCCGTGACTGCGCCTTCATGATGGGTTCAAGAAGGACAAAACTGGTCGTGGCTGTTGTTGTTGTCGTGGGACTTGCAGAAAACTTACGAGTAGTGTGTTCCATCACCTAAAGGGTCACCCTTATCGTCACCTGGCATCCTCACTAGCCAAAATATGATTTAAACATGTTGATGGTAGCGTTGTCACCACCCTAGTTGTCGTAAGCGTTAGGGTTTTTCTTCCTAATAATCCACATTATCTTTTCTGATATCTTCTCAAGCTCACCACGTTTCACTGATCTCGTCCCGTTATCTCGTCTTCTAGAGTTTTAACCTTTGGCAACACCTGGTTTGGACGCCCTGTTTAGCTGCTATCCAATCCACATAGCCGGTGTATGGCATCCACAGGGATCTTCAACTAGACCGAAAAATGCCAACGATATTAAATCGGCTCCAATCTACCTCTGCGGGTTTCCTCGGTCAAGCGGGAAAAGAATTATACGCCCGAGCCCAATGGCGTTTGTTACGGTACTGTCCAAGAACCGAAGTATGTCATGCAGTGGATGGCATGGCACTGCCACACTCAATTTCTTAACACACCAGCAACTATTCCCTCCCTACACCGACGAGTCTCTAAAGTTTCAATGTACACCATGATTCTGAGGTTTCTTCAACCACTTATCCGCATGGCTAGTCTCTTCACTTCACCATCCCCATATGTGCCTTTCGCGACCCCAGCCCTCAGCTTAACCGCCCAAGGCCACGAGGCCCCAGCAGTGGTTCGCCCTGTTTAGCTGCTATCCAATCCACATAGCCGGTGTATGGCATCCACAGGGATCTTCAACTAGACCGAAAAATGCCAACGATATTAAATCGGCTCCAATCTACCTCTGCGGGTTTCCTCGGTCAAGCGGGAAAAGAATTATACGCCCGAGCCCAATGGCGTTTGTTACGGTACTGTCCAAGAACCGAAGTATGTCATGCAGTGGATGGCATGGGCACTGCCAACTCAATTTCTTAACACACCAGCAACTATTCCCTCCCTACACTTGATCACTCTCGATTAAAATGTCAATAATTTCCTGTACAGATCGCGTTCCGGGTTGTGTGCTGTTGCCAACTCGCTCTTCAAACGGAATTTTGCAACCGACCCCAATAAGGCGGCGACACCGACGAGTCTCTAAAGTTTCAATGTACACCATGATTCTGAGGTTTCTTCAACCACTTATCCGCATGGCTAGTCTCTTCACCATCCCCATATGTGCCTTTCGCGACCCCAGCCCTCAGCTTAACCGCCCAAGGCCACGAGGCCCCAGCAGTGGTTTCAGGTTTTAGTTCAAATTGGCCAGGAGGATTTTGTTGACTCTGCTGCTTCACCAGATCTCTTTTTTCTAGTTCTTCTTTTTCAGAAATTTGCCGTTTTATCATCATGTATCGGGCGTGATGCCTCTTGCTTCTCCCATCGTTTTGTTCCTACTGCCATCTATAAATCCCATCATCGGATAATGCTCACCATTTATCACACTGCCCATTTCTGCACCATTCACTGTACTCACAGACCATGCCAGTCATGTTTTCAATCAGACTGTAAAATTATGCTCATTCCTAGTGGAATGCAACCCAACAGTTGGGAATGGACATTATTAATAAACGCACAACGGTGCTCGTAACGGGCCAACACTCCACACAGGGCATACCCGTCAACCACACGGAGACTTCATCTCACATGCATGCCACCAGATCTGTGGGGCGGCAAGCCACATGGCAGTCCTTAGTGTGGTTTGTGCAATAATAGGGAATGCTAGCTACGAGATACTCAACCCGGCCTGGAGAGTTAGGCCAGTAGGGCAGCTCAGTCAATTCAAATAATCAAACAGAAAACGGTCAAAGTAAGAGGCAAGTAGTGGGGTTAAAGGAAACGCCAGCTACTATTTGGGCCACCGGATTTCAGAGCTTGGGCGCTACAGTAAAAAGGCGACAAGTGTCGGCGTAAGCAACATCGTTGGGCAATTTCAATTTGGGGTGGGTGTCAATAGTGGGCGCTCTAATTATCAGCTCACCATGTACATCTTAAGCCACAAACTCCCCATAAATCCAGTTATTTTTCACCATTTCTAGTAAGGATCTTTGTTGCCAGCAAATAGAGCCTAAATACTTTCAGGATGATATGAGACAGTCCACCAGAAAACTCATCATACGGGCACGGGTCATCATCTGCAAGCCTCACGTTCTTGAAACTATGGACTCTTTCAGAACGGTAGTTCAGAACAGCACTTTTCGATGTATGAGGGTACAGCATTTAGCATTCGTCTACTTCAACAGGTGGTAACAAGCAAGCATCAGATACGCGAGTGAACCCACGGTGTATCTTGGATCAACTGTGAACTTTGGCAATCTCCAGAAATTATCATTACCCCAGCACTGACACCAAATTTTGTCAACTTAAGTTGACTCATATATTCCGCCAAATACCGACATCTTATTTAATAAGATACTGTTTTCTGAATCACCGACGAAAAGCCGCCACCTTGACGTGGTGGTCGGGCCCCAACGGTTACCGTGACCGCCGGCGCATTATCCAATACGGTCGAAAGCCAAAGAGCCCGGTGCTGCTCAAAAGGCACCTGCTTTGCGCAAGCGCATCAGGAATGAGACAGTAATGCCTTATTCCCTGCGCCCTAGGGTTAGGCCAACACCCTGCAGCCGAGCAGGTCAGACTACTGAGTCATCGGCTCGGGGCAGGGTCCCCAAAGAATTCCCAAAATTCTCCCACTGCCTCGTGGGTCAGACGTTCGAGTCAGAGGCTAGGGCTAGGGTTCCCAAACAAAACCCTACATTCTCCCACTGCCTCGTGGGTCAGACTTTTGAGTCGAAGGCTCAAGGTGGGGTACCTCAACCAAACCCCCTTCCTCGGCCTGGGCAACCGGGAAGTATCATTTGCCCGCGCAGTTCAGCGTCCACCGATGTCCCTCCCCAACCCCTTCCCACTGCACAAGC
>NW_008751748.1:514889-518307 GCF_000715545.1 Opisthorchis viverrini
AGCAATGTTGTGGAATGTAGGTAGCTCGGGTGCGCTGTTTGGTTGTTGGTCTGTTCGCCGAGCTTGGCAGTTGGATTGCAAACGTTTCATCACCAATCGAGGTGACATCATCAGTGTAGGGTTGAGTGGGTGAATTCCCCCTCTTCTGCCTCTGATTATAAAGCTTCTAAACAGTATTTGGTGGTTCTGGAGACGGTCATCGTGTAGTTTGATTGGTCTTCTGTGAATCTCACGTTGTTTCAATCTCCTGTGTCTGGTTGGTTCTTTGGGTGCATTCATTTCGGCACTTGTGTATGTGGTTGTTATGCTGTGATTCGGTTGTTTCATTCTTGTTTTGTGGGGTGGGTTTTGCTCATTTGATTGGCCTTCTGTTTTTCGTGATTGTCTTCCGTTGACCCAATCAGCTCGTTGGTTGCCGTTAAGTTTCTTAGCTCTGAGTGCCGTGACCGTGTGGTTCTTTCGCTCGTAACCGCTGATAGACTGGATCAATGTCGATGTTTTTATTGATCGATTTTTGTGTGGAGTACCCCGCCTCAGCAGGTGCACGTGTGTCCTTCTCTGTCTTCGTCGATTGAGACGAGTGACATTGGGTCATGTCTTCTACCGGCAAGCTTGTGTTCGTCTATTCTTGTAGTAAGTTTTCTTCCCGTTTGGCCAACATACTATTTGTCGCATTCTTTGCATTCAAATTTGTAGACCACGTTAGTTTTCTTCAAAGTATCCAAACTTCACTTTGGTTTCTAGAGGGTTCTTCTCAACGTGTTTGTAGGCTTAAAGGCGACTGCAATTCCATGTTGCCGTAGGTGTCGTGCAGTCATCACAGCCACGTTTCTGATATACGGCAGCGTAACCTTCCTCTGTTTTGGTTGTGTTGACGGATCAGCTTGGTGTTGGTCTCGTAAGCACATCCATATGAAATTCCTTGGGTAGCCGTCATTTCCGAATGTTTCGAAAAGTCTTCGTTCTTCATTTTTCTTCGCCTCCGTTGTGTTGCAATGTGTCTCTATCTGCTTGAATAGAGTTCGAACACAGCTCCGCTTTTGAAAGTTCGGATGGTCGCTGTGGTAATTCAGGATCTGGCCCGTATGCGTTTCTTTCCTGTATACTTCAGTTTGTAGTTGGCCGTTTGTTGTCCTTGTTACGAGCGCATCTAGAAACGGCAATTTGTTGTTCTCCTCAGGTTCCAGTGTAAGTTGAACGTCGGGAAACACATTGATCAGCAGTTCCTTCGCTAGTATTAGTTCATTTTTCTTTGCAACAGCGAATGTGTCGTCCACATATCGTACCCATATTTTCGATTTGATATCTGGTAGTATGATTCACTCCAGTATCTGCATTGAAATTTCCGCGATGAGTCCAGAGATTGGTGGTCAAATTGGCGCTCGTTTAATCTGTTCGCAATGAAGACTTCGTAGTGAAGTGTCTAAGAAAAGACCGAGAGCTCTGGTGGACATCGAAAACTCGGGAGATGGAGAAGGCTTTTGCTACGGGAAACAGCCGTGCCCTTTATCAACTGATACGATCGACCGGCCCTAGAAAAGCAACGGTCAGCGAAACTATAAATGTAGAAGATGGCTCAATAATTCACTCGCAAAAACGTCGACTGGAGAGATGGGCCGAACACTTCGAAGAGCAGTTCAGCTGGCCTCATGCAACACAACCAGTGGAGGTAATGCATACGGGCGAATGGAATGTAAACCTTGATCGCCCTTCAGAAGAAGAAATAGGGTACGAACTAGCCGTACTGAAGCGTGAAAAGGCACCAGGACCGGACGGTATGTATCCAGCCCTCTTCAAAGAAGGCGGAAAATCCCTGGTGACCCACCTGACAAAGCTTATTGGTGCTATATGGGACGAAGAGAAAGTGCCTGCAGAATGGGGCATGTCGACGGTTATCCCCATCTTCAAAAAGGGTACGCGGACGCTATGTGAAAACCACCGTGGCATCAGCCTGTTAGCTGTGGCATCGAAGGTGCTCTCTGGCCTTATCCTTCGAAGGTTGACTGAACACAGGGAGAGGCAGATCCGTGAAAACCAAGCTGGGTTCCGTCCTGCAAGAGGTTGCATCGACCATATCTTCACCCTCCGACAGATTCTGGAACAGCGACACTGCTTCCAGCAACCAACAATGGTTGTTTTTCTTGATCTGAAAGCTGCCTTTGACTCTGTGGACCGCCAAGCACTATGGCAGTGTCTGTGGAGCAAAGGTGTCCCCCATAAATTCTTGACCCTCATTAAGGCGCTGTACGCCAACTCCTGCGGCCGTGTAAAGGTCTACGGGAAGCTCTCTCCTGAGTTTACCACATCCAGTGGTGTCCAACAGGGCTCACGGATTCACGGATTGATACACGGGATCGAGGCTTTTGCCTAAGTTTCTCTGGTCGATCAACCGAGACAAAAGAACAACCGCCCGAGAACCGGTGTGGGCGTTTAGGAGACACTGGTTGGTTGAGAGCAGATCGACCATCAAATACGGCCACAGGTGAATCATATATATAGAAAAGTCTTGATTGCGTTAACTCACAGTTCCTTCTGGTAGCCTTCTTGTCTTCTGATTATAACCCAGGAGCGTCAGCAAATGTGAAGAGATACAACACAATCCTCCTTGGAATCCATAAAGAGCTGTCTAAAGCTGCCGTACTTTTTAATATACCATAGTGGACGGAGCAGGAAGCCAAGGGACCGATAGAGTTGCGCGATCGTTAAAAAAAGTCACGACAGGCAGTGAGGCATCAATATTGGGCACTGATATCATGCTGTCCGTGAAGATGAGGCATAGGTTCCTTCAGATCGTAAACACAAACCAACATGCCACACCCGATACACGAAATAATTACTTGCGTTTGCGAACTCAGAACCTTGGTGGATCCACAAAGCTTGACGAAATAGAAAATAAAGAAGTGCAAACTTTTCCACTAGATTCGCTCGACAAGTGTTCGGAAACCTCGCTTTAGTAAAAGCAAGTAAAAGTCAACGACCAAAATGGTATCTGCTGCATCATTTTGCAAAACATTTCAACTAACAAGAGAGTTGGTGGTCCTCTACATCCCCACAACGGCGAATGCACTGAGAATAGCCTGTTTGAGGAAACCAGATACTCAAGTCCTTTTTGCTATCTAACCTCGTAATGTCTTCTGGTTCATTATCACAGAGCACGGCAAAGGCGCCCGCTGGGTCCCCTCCGAATGACATAGGGACGCAATTTGCGTTATTCAGAGAAATGCGACAGTTCAACGACCACTGCTTTTCAGCATCCACACCCATCTGGGGAGCAGTAAAATTTAGAACTAAGGATTTCAAGTCGTCCCCGAAAAGTAGACGTGGACTTGAAAGAACGTCTTAAGGGTGCTGATGTAGATCAGAGACAGATATGGTCCCAAAACCCAGCCTTAAGGAACTCCAATATAAACCAGCGTCG
>NW_008751748.1:521112-542904 GCF_000715545.1 Opisthorchis viverrini
TGGGTCTTTCCCCTCTCTCTCCCTAGTGCAGGTACCGTGGTCGAACCACCACGAGCCCCGGACGGGGAAGAGTAGCCGCTTGTACGCTCCCCTACTGACCTTGACCTAGGTTTTGTAGTCCCGACTTCCGGTTTTGGTTTCGATTGAATACACGTGTGTCGTTACCACGCTCCGGTGTTCTCTTCTGTCCCACCCGACCTGTGCGCGTGTGTGCTGCGTATACCGTGTGGATTCATTAATACCAGTCCGTATATCTGCACATTTCAGAACTGACGTGTGCCGTCGCTACATCTTTTCGAAGGTCGAATACCCTGACTTCCTAACGTCCCGCGCTACACACCCCCTCAGTTATTGTGCGATTCCTGTTCAACACCCCCTCCTGTTCACACCCACTCCCTACACATTTGTACTGTTTTTTCTACTTCTGTTTTGCTATAATGGCATTATATTGGCAAGCTTTTTCAGTCCTATATTGCTGGGCTACTATGCGTAAATCATATCATTCAGCTACTCGCTTTTACCACGGTAACCACAATGAACTTTCAGCCGTTATTTTTTCTCTATTGACGGGCCACATCATATCTGGTATATCCTCGGACTCACCATGACTTACCAATCTCACCCGATTCCTTCCGCTTCCCAAGCACCGAACGCCCTAAGTGGCCGGTATCCACATTACCTTTTGTGTGCTTCACATCTAAAAGGATTTTTAACCAAACCAGATCTACAAATGATTCCACGTCGTGTAATTTCCACCTCCATGGGTTCCTTGGACACTTCACGATCCCGCTGCATACCGAATTTCACAATTCCAGTCCAGTCATCTCAAACATCACGTCCGCTACGGGGCCGTCAAGAAACCGGAGTATACTGGTGCACTAATGGTACTACCATACCAAATCTGATGGCACGCCCTCAACTATTCTGTAGTTACTACTGATTGTATCCCCCGCTCACTCGCTCCTCCGTCTGCAACTGCGAACAAATTCTTCACCTGGTACCAGCCGAAGCTGCGGTGAGTTTTTTCTAATTAGCTGAACCTCCCGCTCGGACCTTACCATCTCGGCAGGCTAGCAGTCTGTGTTTCTCACAAAGTCAATCATCTTTCTTACAGTTCATGTTCTGTCCTGTGGGTTGGCAAAAACGCACTTCCCCAGAGAATTTTTGCACTCGACGCCCCTCTAAGAGCGATTCCAGTGAGTCAATATAATTTCCCCTTACACCGTGATTACGGTATGCAAGTTGCCATATACCCATGTAATGGTGTATATTACTGATGGAGCATGCAACCATGGTGTATGTCCAGGGTCCCCCCGATATGGTGCAAGAGAAAGTTCATTATGCGAATTTTAGAACTGCTTTGTAGCTTTCCTTACCATCGCTTAGTAGTCAATGAATCAGCCGGAAATTTCAAGAAGACGCATGAGATTATATGGATTTTGATGACTATGTGCAAATGAGATGTTTGCAACCCGTCTAACGACATCTAACTGCTTATTTTGTGCTTGCTAATGAATGAGTTTGCAGAGAAAGTTGTTTTCTTCTCCTCTGTATTGAGAATTGCTCTAGCTCATCTTCATCATCCCTTATTGCACTTTTTCTACCGTGGCAGCGTACACTAGGGAACATTTCTACAATTTAGGTCAAATCTTCCTGCTGCATCACTTAACCTTCCATTCCTCACTAGGTTTGTTTTCCTGGTTCCTCATCTCCCGCATTTTTGAATTTCCCTATTGCGTGTCACACACGATGCCATAAGTTTGCCCCCACTCGTTGCGCTTTTACCCATCATCTTCAGGTTGTTGCGGACTCATCTTGGCTAAGCTTTGCTTGTCTCACAATGGACTGGAAAACAGTAATAATTGTGATTTTCCGCCTTGAGTGTCCAATGATTTTGATCATGCTATTTTAAGAATGACAGCATATGTAACAGATTTTGTGTGACCGCTTCGTTTCCGCACAATTCCACGCGCCCACAAATCCTAACATTCTCGCTTCCATTCCGACTCTACTACATAATGACGCTCGGCGGTATGCCTTCCGTCACCTGGGATTAATCATTGTTAATAGTATTATTACGGCATTCGTGTGTCAAAATCGTGTACATTCTCCGCGAGCAGCCAGTACACTCTATCATATAGCTTTCCTAGATAAAGTCGCACAGTAGGTTTTCTGTCCAGCACAATACTAGCGGATATTCCGCCAAGACCAGCACGCACCAGCAGGTCCATACGGCACCCAAAGTTCTACCCTGACCACAAGTCCCACTGGCCTTATATCACCCTCTCTTGTGCTGTGATTGCATAATCCGGTAAGGTCCACCTGTGCAACGTGAAGAACAGTCATCTGGGGAACGACAACGGTTGCCTGAAAATGAAAAGAACCACTCAGTAGTCTCAATAATGCAACAGAGAAGAATTTCCGGCAGGTTGGGTAGCTCAGGAAGTCGAGGGACATACGTCGTGTCATTGTGACTAGAGGATAGTCCCGGAGGTGAATGCCTATATTCTGAACGTTATCTGCCGTGTGACCACGTACGTATTTTTCGAGGTGTTGTAAGCCACCGCTTTTGTGGTTGCTCTGTTATCATTTAAGAACAAACGGAATGAGATAAATGTTTGTTGCCTGATTTAAAGTCCCTGGCACAAACGTCCTGTTGCACTCAGAAGTTTGAAGCCTACAGTGGTCAATGCGTGTGCCCCGTGCGCCTAATAGTACAAACCACGATACACATCCGATGTCGACTGTCTACCGTCTGGTACGGTAGCAAAAAGTCATGTGCTGACACTCACACACACGCAAACGTCCTACAAATAGGATGCCAGCACAGCAACACGACACAACTCAACAGAGCTTCGTACGTCGCCCAGCTCGGAGCAGAGCCGCTCAGGATTTTTACGGCGTTTCACTCACGGATATCCAGGACTGCGTGTGGCTGTTACAACAGCGAAGAAGACACGAAACCTGCATCCGGATTTACAACAGGATTTATCAAACTGTACCTGCAAAACGATAAATCCCTTGTTTGCATGTATATCTGCCGTAATAATTTAACTCAACAAGCGGACACTGTTAGCGCTCCCCGTATTCTCGTTCGTATAACTAGTTTTCGGGTTCCGTTAGAGCATTAACAGTTACATGTTCCGGCGCGTCGAAGTGGTGCACCCGATCTTTAAGCCGGGCGTTCGTGTTCTCCACACGGTTGTTTGATACATTACCGAGATAAACCCTATCTGACTGTGCGAAATGGCCGATTTTCAGGGTAATGCGCAACCAGCGGGCCGTAAGATAGGAAACAAATTGAGGGTCTGTGTGGTGCAGAAGCTGCAGGTTTTACCGGAATTTGTGTGCTTGTAGTACGATGAACAAAATACCTACTGAGGGTCTGTGTGGTGCAGAAGCTGCAGGTTTTACCGGAATTTGTGTGCTTGTAGTACGATGAACAAAATACCTACTGTACAACGGTATCTGGGCAAGACATGCGATGAAGTATGTGCCGGCTGTTCGCAGGATGTGTTTGTGACCAAAAATACATGGATATTAAATGATACATTCGTGCTTTCTGATGGATCTGCGGAGATGAAAGTAACAAAGCATAACATCACAGTGGAACGCGAGCCCTGCTGCACGCATTTGCACTACCAACTAGTTCATTACAAAGGTCTTAACCGGATAAGTTTCGCGCATCATTGCCTTGAATACGTCGAACAGTTTACGCGTGGGAGCAAACCGCCCGCTCTCTACGAATGCATACATGACCGGGCGCCCGGTTCCCGTGCCGTCCGTTATCAAGAAGGTGTGCTGTTCAAATCTACATGCTGAATATTAGACGCTTTAAGAAAATTATTGAAGTCGGTTTGTTGAATGCGTTTCGTCTACATTCACTACACCTGGAAAGCGTCGGAATAATGCCATCCGCTGCCGTTCGGCGAAGCATATGTGGATAAAGTGACCTTCCTCTGACTGGGACACAAGCACACATCCGGTCTCCCGAAGTTTTGCCAGGACCGAAGACATATCATCTGCCAGACTAAAACCCAGCTGTGCGATACCTACTCAACATAGCCGGTCGACACTTCCGGCGGCGGTTGTATATATCCTGAGGGGTAAGAATCTTGCTGAATTCATCCGCCGCACTTCACACGAGGGCGCTCCATATTTCAGAAGGGCCTTGCAGGTGCTTAACTCGTCTTCGGTTAGTCGTCGATTAACTGGATACCGGTCGTACAGAAACTTTGACAACTTGCGGTTGTCTTCCAGAAAGTAAGAGGTGACCGCCAGTTGGTTCCTTTGCCTCCGTGGGCGAAACCGCACTGGGCAGTTTGAGCTTCGCGTACTTTTATTCATTAGAAAATACACTCGGTTTACTAGCTTCTTCGGATTCCACGGCTTTTCATTGGTCTTGGAGAGCGCCCGCTGCATTGGTAGTACACCTATTCGTAACGCAAAACAGCGTTGGTGCTTCGATTACTGAATGAACGCACAAATACCCCAATGGTCCTTCATGTATTGATTTAAGGCCTTCTCAAATGCCGTGACGGATGGAAACGATACACCCGAAAATGTCTCAACGAACGCTCGTGAAGCCACTTCCGGAGCCATAGTACACCATGTTCAACGCCGAATGCGCGCCAACAATTTCGAGAGGAGATTAATTAAAAGAAATCGCCAGAAATGTGACGGCAGATGAGGGTGATTTTTGGAACGAGCACATGTGCAAAGAATTGGAACATTTTGATGTCTAAGTTTTTATTTCACCCGCAAGCGTTTTGGAGAAAAATGCATTGTGCTTCGAAGGCACGGCCCCGCAGATGTGTCCTTCATCCCAATTGTTGCTGATCTAAATGTCTCCAAGGCCGCCTGATGTAAATCTCCCTTTTGGCGGGTATCATGAAGACGTGACGCCGCATTCCTTCATAAAGAGCATGGATACTGGATCCAGCCCAACTCAAAAGCAGGGCACAAGGTATGTCTATTGCCCAATTTTTTAGAAATGAATTTGTAGAGTTTTCAAGAAGAGCAGTCCGAATGGGAAGGTAACCTCACCTCAGCTGAAATCGAATATTGTAGATAACAACTTACTTATGCAAACGGGATTTCATTGATAGTCTTACACACTGCGATCCAATAGGTGAGTCCGAAGTTTGAATAATACAATAGAAAGAGGATGCAAATGTGTTACTTTACCACGGTTTTCGTAAAGTCGAATTTGCCCCCACCGATACCTCTCAAAATTTGTACATGGTTCCCTGTCCGAGACTGATGGGGAACTTATTTTCGGTTGTCGTAATAAGTTATACAAGCGACAGAAAATATGCCATTACCGTAAGGCTTTTAACTGTAATCACGCCACACCAGTTTCCAGAACGAAGACTGAATTGCACATAAAACCCAGTGTAATAGTGGTGCTTGTGTGCCACTGCCTTCTAGACACCCGCGATCTCTCCTTGTATGTCCCCTGGCAGCTTTCGACTGACTTGGAAGCCACAAACATCTGCAAAGTGACTTCGAGAGCTCTTAACTTTTTATCACGTGGATGGACGAGCGAGGCGGAAGTGTTCCCTATTTGTAAAGCGCGAACGAAAGGCAGACAAAGTCACGGCTGAAATGCTGCTAAATTTTATTCTCCGAATCGCCTTTCAGTTCACCTCGCATACTTCTTGCAACTTGAAGACCGGAGACCCGAAGCAGAAGCCCAAATGACAAGCCATATACTGTTCCCATAGCTTTGATAGTGATTATTTGTCGTTTTGCTATCTAAACCAGGTTGTTTCGGTTGCCGCCTGACAATCCCCGTCTTGAAAACCGCAACTGTCCTATCCTTTCTCGAATAAAAGTGCAACGATTGACCGACCCCAGATTTTTGGAATGCATTCTTGTCCCAACTAAGTGAACGCCTATCCTTTCCGAATAAAAGGGCAAACAGTGACCGACCCCAGATTTTTGGAATGCATTCTTGTCCCAACTAAGTGAACGCAAAAGAACAACCCTCCATTGCCTTTAACCAACTTTGTTGGGAGCTCGTCTGATCCAGCAGTCCAGGAGTGCCTCAAAGTAGAAGGGCGTACTAATATTTCTGAAGTATTGGCCCCAGTTGAGAGGGCCAAATGAGGGACAGGGACAGGTGGCCGAATAAACTTTTGTCCAAAATATCAGGCGGTCAAGACGCTTATTCTTGTCACGCGGCAACTTCCCAATGTTTTTGATTACCCCACCAACAGCCGGTTTTTTCCCTCCCGTCTCGCATATCAGGTGATAATGTTTCCAGACATTCCATGTACTAGTTTTCACCCTTTCCTGATTTCACAGACTTGTACTGGAAGTTTTGGCTAGCTCGAGACAAATGATTCTCAGCACAACTGATGAAGTTGTCCATTATCTACACGATGACGTCATCCCCAAATCAGCCGCTAAGGTGGACTTCTTCCGCACTTAGTCGGCCGAGCCGGACATTCATGCCATCTTCCAGAATGACCATCATCACTTCTTGCAGAGCGAAGTAGCAGTGACGTATCGATAGAAGTCTGAGCTGCCATCTATTGCAACGTATGTTGATAAAACGAATAAATACTTTATTTCGTCGAGATGTACTGATCTTAACTGAGCCGGTCAACCGGACAGCGTAAAGACGACTATTCACTGGAATCCTCATCATTTGAGGCCACAACATCACTGTTGAAAATGGTGCTTCATCGCCAGGCAGTCTGAAAGTCCATTTGGTTTTTCGAAGGCCAAAAAAGAGTAGATGAGGGAGGGGGTTTGGTGCCAGTCTATTACAAGCGTCCCGAGTAGCCTGCGAATCTAGTTCAGTGAAGAGCATTCATTTCTGAGGCTAAGCACGCCACAACATGTTGAAAATGGTGCTTCATCGCCAGGCAGTCTGAAAGTCCATTTGGTTTTTCGAAGGCCAAAAAAGAGTAGATGAGGGAGGGGGTTTGGTGCCAGTCTATTACAAGCGTCCCGAGTAGCCTGCGAATCTAGTTCAGTGAAGAGCATTCATTTCTGAGGCTAAGCACAACTACCACGCCGTAGATACCAAGCACCACTGCATCAGCGTCACCATACATCCAAACAGTAACGTGCGAGAAGTTCGGGTTCACCCCGAGCTGTGCTGAGGTCTCGAATGTGTGTTTCGAACATGTGTTAGTCGAAATAGAAAACAAGGTTTGAGCAAAAGGTAGATGTTGCCCCACTGGACAGGTTACGGGCCTTGAAAGCTGCAATATGGAACTAGCCTTTTGAATTTACTAGGGTTTTTTATTCTGGTTTATTTTACTGGATAGGAGTGTAGGTATACAGGACCGTTTAACGGTTTGACTCGGCTGTAGGCCACCTCAAAATTGGGGTCTTGGACTCATACTGTTTCGGACTTTCAACAACGACGAAAGTCCTCATCACACCGTCCGCTGCGACCTGCAGAGGAATAAAGCATCCAAAATGACCCAGGCACGTCCTGCAACAAGTCACTGGAGGGAAACCTCCATTTTCCCCTCTTCGCTGTTTTCGATTCCCGTATCCTGGATACCATGACTGATATGGGTATCTAATTCAACTAGAAACGAGAAGGTCCGTACAATATTAGCATGCCGCAGGCTCACCTCTGAACAAATCTTTTAGCTGCATGAAGGTTTATGGATAGATGCCTGACTAGATGCAAAGTAAGCGATTATGCTTGATACCCAATCACTTTTAGTATTTCCAGTACGTGTTGACCAGTCCGTAACGATCTTGACCGTCACGAAGAGACTGGGCCTTACCGTGGTGTGACGATTTGCGCATCTTATCAACCCATTGAGTTATACTGAGGGGTGTCCCCGCGACACTCACAGGGTCTCTCATACCAGGTCGATCAAGGACTAGAGGCTGACGAACACAGTCTCCTGACCCTCCAGGTTGGGGGTCGGAACATGTGTGGCGTCGTGTTCCGTAAAAATGGCAATGTACTCGCATTTCCAACCCAACACCCCTGCCTTGCGGTTAGACTTTTGAGTTAAAGGCTTTGGTTGAGGACACTAATCGTCCTCTTGTCTAGGTGTGGGCGCCATGGTAGTATCCCAGCCCACGTACAATCATGAACTGCACACATACAAATAAACTCATGCCACATTGGCCGTCGCGTGATGCCATCAGCTGGGTCGCCTTACTTGCTGCATACAGCAGGGCGGGTAAGCGAAAACAGGATACTACCGACGACTCCCTTCTTTTTCTTTCAAATACTTTTTCTTCTCCCTCTCCCCACCTCATTAATAACCCTCCTCTTGTAAGCTCAGAAATTGGGGCTGATGACTCCGTTCGTCTTGCATCGGTTTTGCGTGCAGCATCTGCTCCAATGTTCGCACTATGAAGCAAGCAGGACAACAAGCTGCTCTTGCACTCACATTGGACTCGCTTGGCATTGATGTGTGCTGTATCTCATAAACGAGAATTCAAGATGCAAGCACAGTGGTTGAGTTAACCGCCCCGTCAGTCTCCACTCGTTTCCGTCTGCGCACCTCTGGTGATCCAGAGGCTGCTGCGGTGGGGTGTGCAGGGGTTGGTATTGTGCTAAGTCACCGGGCGGAAGTATCCTTACTTGACTGGATACCTGTTGATAGTCGCCTCTGTGCGGTTCGTCTGGCAGCGTCTGTGAAGGAGTCTCACAAGCGGCAAGTTGATAGATGTCTGTTTATCGTGTCTGCCTATGCCCCAACTGACTGTAGCTCTGACGCCGTCAAAGACAGGTTTTACGACGCCCTGAATGCCCTGCTGCGGCGAGCTAAAAGCTCAGACATTGTGGTGGTTGCCGGAGATATGAATGCACAACTGGGAAGGCTTAGAGTATCTAAGACTCAATTAGGAGGTCGACATGGATTGGACTCGGTGCGTATGGACAATCGGGAACGATTGCTTCAGTTGTGTGCTGATTGCAGGCTGGTTTTATGCAGCACTAACTTCCGAAATAGCCGAAGTCGTCTGGCCACATGGGTGCGGCAGCGAAGCATCGGTGTTGAACACTGGTTTCATGCTGCCGACGATGATGATGACGGACGATATTGTTCCATCCTGTTAACTCCTTTACGATCCCACTATTTCTTCCCGTTACTAACTGGAGCTACGGTTATAATCAGGAACACTTTAGAAAGCTCGTCCACGAGCACGGTCGTTTCGATCATCGTCGAAACATTCTTGTTTGGGTATCTGGCGAAACTTCCTAAGTGGTTTCGGGAACTGCGCTGTACTCACATAATCCTACCAATATGCTGTTGAGTAAGGACAACTGAGACCTACTACTGCCATACTTCACGAATTTTGATTCCTCCTTCTACATCAGTAATTTCACCGCGTGAAACTACGAAGATATTTGAGGATTCCGTCTACTAAACTTTTGCAGTCCGCTAGGCATCACTCGTTTCAATGTTCAGGTCCAGTCTGCGTAAAGAATTTATGCGCCTTCATCAACTGACCCCGGGAAGAATGAAGAGCACCCCCCAGAATAATTGACTCAGGCTTTTTAACCAACAACGGCCTAACGCATGTGCACAAATACAAAATATTCTTTTAGCTGCAACATTCGATGCATTACTGCCATGCCGTCTTGTGGAGCAATTTGCGACAGTAAATGGAACACCGAAGCTGTCAATGTCAAACAAATGACATGTTATATGTGTACATTAAGAAACAGTGCATTCTCAGTGGAATATGAAGGGTTAGTCATTGTTTTATATCTGCTGATTCGTCAATCTGTGGTATCTGCTGCTGACCCGCTCCAGTGCCTAGTGTCGGAGAGAAAAGACTCACAGAAGGGAACACAACAGCTGTATTCCGAACAAGCGAGTGAGTGAGAGAGCAAAAGTTACAACGGCCCCACGCTNCTGACATTGATCCAGGCTGTCTGCTAGGCGTTAGTGATCACCCATCAACATCGGTCGTGCCTCTGTGAAAAGCCTGAACGCTGATCACATTCGGTCGTGCTTCTGTGGTCGCAAGAACACTCATCAGGTCTTGCTAAATTGATTGAATGATTGATTGGTCTGGATGCTTGCCGGCTTTCCAGTTGAGTTTTTGGTGGAGCAGTAGGTTCTGGGCGTTCTGAAGTTGCTTTCAGGAATCTGACCTTCCTGATACATTGACTTCATGCGGCTGAGAAAAATCGAATAGAAAATATAGTACACTACGACCCGATCGTTTGTCAGCAAGTCACCCAGAGTAGTAGTGACGAATGCCCTATTTTCTACTTTGGGTATTTGCGCCGGTTACCACCAGGACTCATCACGCGCATGTGGGTTTCAACAGACGGACGAACTGCTCCCGTATCCATTTGCTGTTGAGGCGAAGACGGCCAAACTTATTTCGGGGAATCCAGACCTATGTGGTGGAATAACTCTATTTCCGGTTTTAACAATACATGGCAACAACCTTTACCGAGGACTTGTCGAACCCAAACTCGGATTACATAAGGTTGATTATCATGAGGGAATGGACGCTGGATCAACTCGCTCTGTATGGCATAATCAACAGTGAAGGTTCGGATGCCGTACTCTTTCCGCGTCGTAATTGCGTTACCACCCACCCTGGTTTTCAACAATCTGAATGTATCGTAGAATGCCCGCAGCTGCCAAATAAGTGTGCAACTCATATGGGTTTTTTCCCCTGTACATTATTGGATTCTGCTGGTGTACCACACTTGCGAACGCACTGACTAACTGGCTGGAACCCAAAAGTATAGCATAGCATTCTTTGTCCTCAAGGTTATGGGCACATTACAATGTGGAGACATCCTTCAATAATCCGCTACAATAGTATTCGAGCACAATATCCACTCTTCACTTCCATTCAGCTTTGTAGTTGATGAACTGGATAATAAGGGTCTTGAAAATTCCCATGTACAAATGACTACTCATGAAAACCATGTTGGTTAGCGATGAAATTATTTCCTGCTCCCAAAAAGTGTTATGGGAAAAGTTGTCGGTGCTCATTCAGTCCCTAGTCATGCGTTCTGTGCCCATAAAGTGTGTGGCCATGAACTAGGACGTAAGGCCTTTTGTACACGCTGTTTATAAAAAAATGATTGGAAGCTACGGAGCGTGTGGTAGTATGATGGATTGGGTTTGGGTCTCGAAGGCCGAAATAGCTCCCCAGCCACTGATGTCAAAATGGTATATAGTCGACACAGCAGGATCGTCTATTTCAGATCACAGTACGAGTTTTATTGCTAAATAGCTATGGAGAATGCCATGCATAGATGGGGAATCTGGAGCATCTCCACATCTTATGCCATAGAGGTCTCAGGTTCATAGTTGGTTTAGGCTGAAAACAGCCAATATGCAAAGTGATCATCGAACTGGTGTCCTGTGCGTCACGAACTCCGTTGGTTCTGTCACGTGTTACAAATGCCGAGCTTTTCAGCACCTCGGATGTTTGGGATGGGCTTTCACCACATCTTTTTTAGCATCACTTCTAGTTTTTATCAAAAACGAAGCGTTACAACAATGAACCACCGACATCTTGTTGCTATCACTGAGGTTGATTATGATGTAGGAGGAGTCAATTCTCGAGCTAGGTTTGATGACTGAATTTGAATGTGACAAACAGGTTAACCCGGAACCATTTGAGTGCAGAGATATCCAGTATGCCAAATTTTCTTGCTTTGGAAGTGACGACAGCACCAGCCGGGGTCCAGTTCGAGCAGCATGATGAAATGTGTTTGATCTGGACTCGTCCAGATTACCCCCTGGCTTCCTCTATTCACATGACATAAACGAGATAAACATCCGATGAGCATTAGCTCTGGGACCACCTTATCCTGCACATATTTTGGTATCGTTGTCTTCTGAGTTTTACACGGCCGCTATTTTGCTTACTTATCCCAATTTATCTCCAGCACCAGCCTTTTTCTAACTGCAATGAGTTGAGGTCAGTTCCCCTGTGTGAACCCATTGATACTGCTGCTCATTGGTTTGGTGGAACGGCCCATTAACATCCTCCCTCTATCGCTAGCCATGTTTCACGGATACTCAACCCTCTGTCCCATCTGTTCTTGCTGAGGTCATCAACCGAGCATTTGATATGGAAATGACCGGAGTAGAATGTGTTCTAAAGAGGGGTGTCCTCAGCCTACACTGATGCAACAGTCTTCGAATATTTTCCTCAGGCACTGCAGATAATAGATGGAAACTTTCAGCGAAGGCAAATCGCTTTGTCCCTGTTGTCCACCAACGTGCTGTCCAGGCCTTCGGTCCCCTCATTATGGTGCTTTCTAAAGTCTAGATACGCTCATGGAAAGAGGGAATTCACTACGAGGGGCCCTCCGCACAAAATGCAGTCATATGGTGAAACGACAGCAATAAGCCTAATTGAAAGAGCTTTCACTGTATGCCACCGTCTCATGAGTGCTTAGTGAAAAGTCGACCACCCACCTGAAGGCCTGGGGTGGCCAATCGTGAAGCTGTCACAGTTTCGTCAGTGATACTCATCTTCCCAGCACCTTACGTAAGCCGCATCACACCTCTGGAAACTTTCTCGACGAACTTGCAAGCAAAATCCATATTCGATGTATCACGGATGGTGTCCCATCAGTTTAGATCGAACTTGTATGCATCGTGTTTCAGAATGGATGAAATCAGCAACTGTTCAGGCGACCCTGTACAACTTAAACCTTATGAATATGGATCGAAGTTCTACAGCTTTCTTTTGATCTCAGTCCACAGAATGTATGATGTATATCCGCCGGCGCAGTATGCTCTTCCATAATCTACAATGGAATCTGAGGCAGATGGTTACAGGTGCGTGCCCATACTGATGATTTACTTATCACGCACCTTGTTCAACCACTTAGCTGGCGTCCACTAGGAGAGCCGATGCTTGAGACGGGCAATCAGTGCGATTCCCTTGAAAGTTCATACTTTCGGGTTGGTTTTTTTCAACCAAAGACTATATTTGCCACCTCGGACAAAACCGAGCAATACTGAGGTAATTAACTTCAGTAGACCTCCTTCAGGAAATGTTCCACCATTCTTGCATTACTTAACGATTTCAAATTAAATAACTACAATAAGATGAAATAAACTGGGTGTTGAAATCATTGTGGTGACGAACTCAAGTAGTCATGGTTTCATGCCTTAACTGGGCTGTTCACCTATCTATATTTTGTTTCGTGACTCCTCTTATTTTCTTCTCTTGATTCACAGAGGGGGTTGTACTTATCGATCCAGAGTATGTGAGAGACCGAAAGGTTTTCACTCATGTTTTGGCTGCCTTCCGATACGGTCGCGAAGACCTAGACGTTCTTGGACTAACATTTCGAAAGGATCTTTATTTGGCTTCAACACAAGTTTATCCTTGTGTTCACGGCAGTGCAGGCGAGAATGACAGCGAACAAACACTCGTAAATCCTCCAGTTGTCGTTGCTACAACCACCATGCGCGAGACTAAGGCTACACCTGGGCGTTCTTTTGGCAGTGGTTCGCGTACCGATGACGGAGTTGATGCGGGACCACAGCGGCTCACTCGTCTGCAAGAGCGCCTGATGAAAAAACTGGGCAATAATGCATTTCCTTTTTATTTCAAAGTATGCATTCATCGTATATATCGTTCTTTACACCATGTTCAAAACTTTGACGACCGAGATGCCATGAGTTTCATTTTCAAATATTCCATTAGGTATGTATATGATCTACCGAACGAGTCCCTCACCACCTTATTTGCCTTGCACTGGTTTATTCCAGTTTCAAACGGGATATTCGAATCAGCCTGTGCACGTGTTCAACATTCCACTCATGATGGCCTCTGGGTGATGAACAGTTGCTCGGTGTCATTCCACTATAACTTGACCCAAACAAATGTTCTATAAAGCACCAAGCCCATTTGACTTTATTCGTGTTAATTTCGATGTGAACACTCTCATTCAACCCACCTGTTCGATAAACGTATGTAGCGCGTGCGGTCAATTTGGTTGTTTCATTCATAGCAGAAAATTTATTTGAACAATAAAGGTGCGAAATCGAACTATGGGTTATGAGCTTGAGTGGACATGAGCGTGGAGACTGGAAGGGAATGGATCTGAAATACATTACTGGTAGCTGTACCACGAGAAAACGAAAGATCTACAATATATATTTGCACCCTAATTTGGTTTTCACGGTAGACCCAACTGAACCCCAGCTAAATCTCTCGTGTATGAATGTGCTGTACAAAACGGCTTGTCGTGTTTCAGTTGGTACGATATTCAGCATATCCCAATAAGTTTCCTTGGACGACACTACTCAAGTTCGCTGGGAAGCATTTAGCAACCTTAAGAGTAACTTATTCTCCAGGTGGAAGGTTGTTTGTAAGAGTCTGTTGAGAACTCAGTATCCTGGGTCGACGTTTACAAGACCTGTTCTGTCCTGTCTTTGGTCTCTTTATCCGTTGCGTGTATCGTTTGTTTGAACTGTTTTCATACAGTGCTCACATCACCCGCGAGTCTTTCGTGCCCGTTTTTTGATTTAAACATTGTCAAATCGACTTTTTTCAGACTCGGGCGTGGCTCGATGAGGGCTTGCCAGTAAAATGACCAGGTTGGCTACATAATACATACTATATACCTACAGAATGCTTTCTCAGCTAGAACAAAATCGACTAGGATGTTCAGTGAGCTTCAGTGTGAGAATCACTTTAAAAGTAACAGAAGCAGCTTTACATGATGTGGTTGGAATCAAATCAGTTGCATGTAATATTTCTAATGGCGAGTGGACACTCGTTCATTTGTTTTTAGCTGTCTCAAACTCTGAGGACACTCCCCCGGGATTCCATTAATTTGATCTTTCTGCTGTGTCCTTTCGACCGTACCAGTTTTCTGCAGCTGTCTTCACTTTGTCCACCCCACTTTTTGATTTTTGATTCGGCTCACTTATCGAGTCAGACAGTTTCCAACGTTTACCGTGCCCGACTACTCAGGTGGACAGGAGAGACATTAAGAATTCTACTCTGTTAGACTGCCTGTTACCTTATCTGACAGTTGTTATCGTTAAAACAGTTAGAGTTCTTATGGTGCAATTAACTGATGTTTATCCGCTGCATTCAATATTTGGTCGTCCTCCCCCTCAACAACTGAATGGATTGTATTCTGCCAGCAGATATTAGTACGTCTCCAGATAATCTAAAACACAATATGTACGAGCACGGCAACTGAGAAAGGTCACTTACAAAGGAGGAATAAAAGTTGTGCGTATGACACTGGGTTGCTTAATAATCATTACGCGAAAATCGAGGAACAGTGGTCAATGCCAAATACCAAATAATCGAGGGTCTGTTTTCGTTGGCCGTCGTGTCCGGCCAGTTTCTGGCCAGTTTGTTTGCCCGTACAGATTGGTACTGAGGTCAGGTTTGCACAGTCGGATGGTTCTCTTCAGCAACTGCGAAGAATCAAGTTCGCGTACACATGGATCGATTCCGTACAGATGGTACTGAGGTCAGGTTTGCACAGTCGGATGGTTCTCTTCAGCAACTGCGAAGAATCAAGTTCGCGTACACATGGATCGATTCGTGGAGACTCGCTTCGGCAACCGAAAGGCTTCGGTAGGGACGATATTACAATCAGAATCAATCAACTACATAGCAGCTGAATTTGACCAGTGCCTCTCAATTCCGTGGTTAACCAAACTGTGTTCACAGACACGCTTTGCTGTGCGACCAATGTTTGATTCCTTATATGAACAATCAAATGAGTATACACAAAAGTTTTTAATTGTTCCTGTCTGGGCTCGTACAACCTGGCAGTATGTCATCCATCGGGCCTCCGAGTCGCGCGCCGGCTATTTACTGAAAGTTGTTCACAACCGAACCATTCTTTTTGTATTTTGCTGTGAACAAGGGCAATATGAGGAGTTGCTTCATTCGGTTTCACAACCAAGTAACTTTTACTAACTAATTTATGCACTGTCCTCACCTTCACTTTGTTAGCTCCCACCAGATGCGCCCGCTTCTGTAATGCTACAGCCTGGCCCCAACGAAAATGGGAAGGTTAGTCAAATCTTTCTGGTCCCACTTATGTTATGGATATGATATCGCTCCTGGTAGGCCTCGCTCAACAGGAACACATGACTATCTCTTATGCATAGCAATCCTTGGGAGAAAGGACAGGTCACTCCCGTGGAGAGTCTGTGACAGTATCACACAACAAGACATCAGCTGGTAAACCATCCGTTCGTAGACAGGTCATCCTCCAGGAAAGATGATCCCCTTTGTATTTTTTAGGGTTGTTGGGCTGCTGTATACTATAACCTTTCGTGTGGCACAGCCTGCTTTCAATTGGTAGCATCAGTATGTTACTGGTTTATTGCCTTCAATCTGTGTGATGATTTTTATAAAATTTACGCTTCCTCGCTCTTTATCGTTATTTTACTGCCATTGCTATCACTACCAGTAAGAATTGGTCGGTGGTGCATCCATTCAAATCTGGATTTACTTGGTCTAGCCTTTTACTGACAGTGTATAGGCACTTTTCTGGACATAATTTACTATCAGTGAACTGAGAGCGTGTTTGTGTGTGTGAAAGAGAGTAAGTATTCAACTGACCTCGGGTAGACTCCTTCACCTGCACTTAGCTAACCAAGAGCAATGGTGTCGGGTAGAAAGAACGAGTGATGGCTGTTAAACCCTTGTATTGTGTGTTCATTTGCTTCTGTACGACACTTCCTGCTTTCTTTCATTGTGTAGATTAGTCCTGAATGTTACTCAGATGAGCCACGAGTTCCCTGTACCACCCACTCTTTCCATGAATCTTGAGAGCNTTTTGTTACATGAATTCAGGGTTAATTATTTCTTGTAGACCGTCACAACACCGCTGATGGTTTTGTGAAATGTGTACAATGATGGATGCTTTTTCTCATCACCCAATTAAAAACACTATGACTAATTCGAATACTCGGTTTCTGGTTGTTTTAGCCTTGTGGGGTTGACTATGAACTTCGAACCTATGTGGCGGATGGCACGGATGATAAACTACAAAAGCGGTAAGTCCTCAGTGTCGATTACGACGCAACGATTGAACGTGTGTTCCCCGTTCGAAAAATCAGTTCCGTAGTGCATACCATCATGGACTGCTTGACGTAACGGCGATCAAGGGGCTCACGTGACGACGGTCTATGTAGTGCACGCTAGATTAAATGTGAACGGGAGATGGCACGTGACCGTGTGATATGCATCTCGCAACAGAATTACATGGTCACTCTCTTTTTAAAGCATAGTTTCTACCAGCGCACTGGGACTTTGTGGTTAATGCATAGGGAAAGACCGAAAAATAACCACGACAGAGTCGTATGATTGCCCTGATTTTTGACCTCACTGTTAGCGCTTTTGGACTGAGTGCGATTGTTCTTGGTTTTTTTTCTACATGGTTGGGCGTCCAATTAATTTCCATAAAATCCCTGGATGGAAATCCCAAAGTTTCTCAGAGGGTGACTCGATACAACGTAATAATAAAATAATACTCGTTTAGCTGCAACATCCTTTGGGTTCTAGCTACCCTGCCACCCGAAAGAAGTATTCGGGCTGGAATACTGCCAGGTCTCTCAAGCCTGGATAGGAGGAGTCGAGATGCAGAGGTTGGGTTCGAACTACGGACCTTCCGGTCGGTAAACTCGCCCCAATCACTATGGCTTCTCGCTCCTAACGTAAAGTGTCTCAAGAGACGTTCACATTTTTACGTGAATTGCGAACAATTACAAACATCTTGGACGTTTTAATCGGATATCAGGCTATCTATAGGTTTTTGTTCAGGTATCATCACCAGCCGTCATCATGACAACAATACTTCAATTCTGTATACTGGTGCTTATCTGCCATACGATCATGAGGAATAATGTCCTAGCAAAAGCGAGGTAACTCAGTGGTTAAGGCGCGAACTTACTGATCGGAAGGTCCGTGGTTCGGCCCCAACGTAGGCATCTCGACTCCTCTTGCCTGGGATTGGGGAACCTGGCAACACCTCAGCCCTCGTTCCTCCTTTGGATGGTGTGGCCGATACGCACCGGAATGGTGTTACAGCTGAGCGATCATCATTTCTTACTGCTGTTAGTGTCCTAGCAAAGAATTACACAAACACGTCCCTATCGAAAGCACTCAAGAACAGGGTGTTTAAACTTCAAGATGACAACAAGACAAACCCGTATAAACATCATATCATAGTAAAATACCATCCGTTGGATTGACTCAACGCCGTTTGCGAATCTTACTTGAAGGGAATCTACCATACGACAGGCTTTAACTAAGCAGTCCAGCTAGGAAGTGACAGCATACTGATTCCTGGAATCAATTATACACCATGTCATTTGGGGTTTCTAACCACGTGCTAGGGGAATACAACCAGAGGCGCGGAGATCCCGCAGTACTCAGTTTGACATTAGCCACCTCCATGTTGCGTTACAAAGCCGCTGTCTTCCGACAAGAGTTTGAAGTTGAAAGCACTGCTTTCTTCGGCAGGCGGTAGTTGAGCATGCGAAGTGTATGTTTCAACCACCGTAACTTGATGCGTTTCATTTGCTGCTTTGGTGGCTGTGATTCACTATAAGCTTATAGCTCATACATCGCTTTATTATGAACACCTTTCAGCCTGCTAACATATGCTGCATTGCGTCCTCAGGTCGAGTGGGGACAAGTTCCGTTACCATAGAGTAAGGCTGTTCTTACAGATAGCCTGCACACATGACCTGTTAGCTTCAATGAAGTTCGTTTCTGGCACTGCACAAATTTCGCCTACACCTTGCTAATGCATGAATTGACTTCTGTCACTGCGCCATCATGGCCTATTTAGCTATCCAGACAAGTAAACCAGTCAACAGACCCAACTTCCTCTCCCTGAAGTTTCAGAGGGTCACAGTGGAACTCGAATATCTAAAACAGTGCTTTTCACACATTGAGAATGCGGCTAGGTGTCACACCCAAAATTCTATCTAAAGCGCACTGTGCGGACTGATGGTCCTCAAATC
Source organism: Opisthorchis viverrini (assembly GCF_000715545.1). Taxonomy (NCBI): domain Eukaryota; kingdom Metazoa; phylum Platyhelminthes; class Trematoda; order Opisthorchiida; family Opisthorchiidae; genus Opisthorchis; species Opisthorchis viverrini. The sequence continues at coordinate 540,057 of NW_008751748.1, forward strand.
GCAGAATATCGTCATCCGCATAGTTCAAGTCTACTAACCTTTTTCTGGACCTAATTTCGATACCAAGTCTGTATCCCTTGATTTCGACATTACATTATACTACTAATAAGGAAAATAAACAGGAGGGAAAAGGGAGAGAAGCCTTACCGAATTTCACTAGTTTTGAGGAGACTTGCGAGCAGGTGGTTGTACATTCTTATACCATCAGAAGTGATAGAATAGATAGCGCGAAGTATATTTACAAGCTTTGGAAGTATTACTCTTTGGCCAAGTGTATGTAGAACTGGCTATCTGCGTATTCAAGGGCTCCTTCGTAGTCCAGAAAAACTGCAATCGTTGGCGGCGACATGTCGGGCGCTGTTCATGCATTTGACCCAATATGATCAATGAGTCCCCTGCCCTGACAATATTCTGCCTGTTCTCGGATTTGCATATCACATTCCGGTATTAAATGTCGCATTATTATTAGCCCTGTTACAACTAGGATGAGTTTTACATCCATATGGTTGATTCGGTCGCTACAGTGGTTGATTGGTCCCAGTCATCTCATGTACGTTCTTGTTCCCACCTACGTTCAAACGATACAGTTAAGGCAGAACACAAAAATCCACACTCGTCCCTAAGTAGCGCTGGTGAAAACTCATCTGGCCTGGTATTTCGATGGCGTTTCAAGGTAGAAAGACATTAGTAGTTCATCAAATGAGGGAGGATCCAAACTCAGACCACAGCTCAAGCTGTCCAGATGGAATGAAAGGCATAGTTATGAAAGTTGATGGACGACTGAGTTAGTGGAAGTATTCTGCCCTGCAGGTGGAATGCTTGCCACTCGTTGTGTTACATTCCCTATATTATGTGTGATTGGCTCACCAACAGACAATTTCATAGGTCCCGTTTTTTTCTGATTTACTGGAACAGCTTCCGGGCACTCCTCGCTTCATTATCCTCTCCTTTTTTGAGCTTGTTGTTTGCACTACACCTCTATCCACACAAACTTCGTTCGAGTTGATGTCTAACAGACCGATTAGGCGATTTATTCAGCGGTTCCGACCGTTCTGATCTGTTCATTGTTTGGTATGTACGGTCTCAGAAACACTACATGCCGAATTCACACCTATTGTTTTCTGCGCCCTATTTTGATGCGAATTCACGATTGAGTCTTGAGATTTTGGCAGTAGATTAATTTTTGTATTTAAGTGGCATTTTGCAACGATTCGTTGCCCTGTTTTTTGTTAATACAACCAACGCCGGTCACACTGGTGTATGATTAAACCTTACCTGTTTTCATGCGTGTAATTATTTTTCGCCTAATCCTTTAAATACATCAAACAATACCATAATGCACCCTTGGTACTAAACACATGTTTACCTCACAATGTGCCCAAATCGCATACTTTATGGGGTCGTTCTAAACGCGGCCGCTCATCTGCGACATAGCAGTCGTAAAGCCTTCAAACTTAATTTTCGCGGCAAACTAATCCATTGGTGCAATTGGCGCGACGACATTGTATTCAGATAAGGCCTACAGAAGTCAATATCCTGATAACTTTATTTGGACAGTCGGACACCCAAAACCACTTATTTACTTCATCTCAGCTAGCATCTATGTTAGGATGAGGTGAATCCGTGGACGATTGTTCTGTATATGGCGGTAGGTGGTAAGGCCTGCGCACACTTTGACCGAGTGTCGTTTCTAGCGTCGAGGACCGTACACTTGATGTCCCGAACAAACGGGGCCACATGTGTCTATCCACATTTGCGTCCACAATGACGTGCTGTGCGGCGTAGCACCATCAGGTTCAAGGTAATTTCAAATCTCGACCTTCCAGGTACTAAATTATGTATTAGAGTGGAATATTGATTATGGTCCGGGGATCCAAAAAGATGAATAGGTTAGAACCCCTCACCATCAACGCAACAGTCAGTGCCATGGGCCTTAAAAAGGCATGTAGCTGTTTGCATTTCACGTGAAATATTCGGAGGAGGATTGTATTCACACCACGATTGAAGTATCAAATCTTGAGATCGGTTGCCCTCCTCTGACTCTAAATCCAGTGCGTTTGTTGGCTTTATTTGGTAGCTGTTGATGCTCTCTTAAGATTACCAGTAGCGTGATTACACTCGGTCCACGCTGTCGTTTAAGCCACAGAAAGTTCGCTACTGTCAATAAGTCATAGTCTGAGGAAAGTATGTACGTAAACAGACGAGCGTATGAAAAGAACATCTTACCTTTTTTCATTCCTACTCGGTGGATGTGGTCCTCAAGTAGAAGCTAGTTGTTTTCGGTTGAGCAACATCCGCGCTGAGGTGGAATGCCTGAATGACTATAACCGTGCCACTGTTTTTATTCTCCTGGGAAAAGTAGGAACCTGAAATTTAGCGTGTAAATGTTTGAAAAACAGGTAGTTTTATACTTTTTTTTGCTAAGGCATCGTATGGGGGTATGCGATAGCTTTTATGCTGTGTAGTTGTGTTTGAAGATTTTTCACTAACTTATCGAAATCAGCCAACTGGCGGCCGTATCTTCATAGGCGACTTTGGTACACTTGATGTAACAGCGTTCTGTCACGTTTCTATGCGGCTTTAGCCTACACAATTCGTTTCGGCCCGAGTTGATTTTGCCCACTTATCTTGCGTTGCCTGTTTCCTAAACAGCACCAATAAATTATGCGTCTACTGGATTTTAGACTGGCTTCATCAGTCTTAGGCTGACGAAGACTCCTGGAATCATCATCATCATTGTCAGCCGTAATAACCGCGTACTCGTCGTACAGTGGTTGTAGCTGCCGCAGTTTCGTTCACCGATGTTTTTTTTTTGGGGGGGGGGACAGGTACAGTGGGCTGTCAAGTG
>NW_008751748.1:545710-620910 GCF_000715545.1 Opisthorchis viverrini
AGAAAGGATCTCGTGGATTTAGAAAGGTGTTATTTTGTTTAAGGTTTGTAGGCAGCGTGGAGCATAAGGCCCTTCGGTCAGATGGCTGACAGTCAAATGGCCAGGCGACGTTTGCTTCTGAGGTGGGAAGGGGTTGGGGAGGGACATCGGTGGACGCTGAACTGCGCGGCCAAATGATACTTCCCGGTTGCCCAGGCCGAGGAAGGGGGTTTGGTTGAGGTACCCCACCTTGAGCCTTCGACTCAAAAGTCTGACCCACGAGGCAGTGGGAGAATGTAGGGTTTTCTTTGGGGACCCTGCCCGGAGCCGATGACTCAGTAGTGTGACCTGCTCGGCTGCAGGGTGTTGTCCTAACCCTAGGGCGCAGGGAATAAGGCATTACTGTCTCATTCCTGATGCGGCAAAGCAGGTGCCTTTTGAGCAGCACCGGGCTCTTTGGCTTTCGACCGTATTGGATAATGCGCCGGCGGTCACGGTCAACCGTTGGGCGATCGGAATGTGCGGTTTTTAGGGCCGACGTTTTCTAACCCGTCCTTCCTCGGGGGAAGGCAGCATCGCTGCTTCCATAAATATGGACATGCTGGTCGCCTGGGGGAAACACCTTACTGTCTTCAAACTCCAGTCGCAGAGGACAGTACGAATTTACCCCCAGACTGCCCCGTATCACGATTGCTCGTAGGGCATGGTCTCGCTGCTCTTGGTCTGGCTGCTCCCCTTTGGCCTTCCTGGCATGGTTTACCTTGTGGAACGAATTTCCAGCCAGTGTAGCCCGCGGGATCGCTGCAGCACTGAAGCCCGACCACCACGTCAAGGTGGCAGCTTTCCGTCGGGAGATCAAGTTGTTTTACTCTGGGTCAAACTGTGATTTTTCGGGTCAAGGAACTTACTGAGAAGCTTATCTAGGCATACTCTTTGTTTCGTTCTCTACGATCCAACACCGATGACGTATCTTCCATGTATACCAGAGTTCTCGTGGCATGGCGGCAAACTCGTTAGTGAAGTGGTGATCCTATGTCTCTTCAAGCTAGATGCGTATCACTCTTTTTGTGCTCACTCCGCTGTTTTTTGGAAACGATCGATAGCGTCAGTATCGTCCAAAAGGTGTTCCCACACGCACGAGTACCGTCGCTCAGTGCCAAGACTACGCTTGATCATTTATTGTTACTTTGGATACAAAGATGGCACGGTTTCCTTTTTTTTGGCAGTTCGACTCGGTGATTTATTCAGTCTCTCTGTGCCTTTACTTAAGCGTCCGTACACATCAGAGTACGCGTATTATTGACTTGTGTCACTTTCCTTCTTTCCCAGCTCAGTTTATCTTTGCGGACCGCTTACTCGACGAACGGCACCACCTCAATCAGGGCTTTCCAGGTCTCATTCCCCCTCATTCAATACGCTTTGTCTAATAATTTGCGACATACCTTGTTAACCCTAACTTGTGTGCTTAACTTACGCTTGTGACTGCGCCGGTGACAAGGTACGTCCAAAAGGTGTTCCCACACGCACGAGTACCGTCGCTCAGTGCCAAGACTACGCTTGATCATTTATTGTTACTTTGGATACAAAGATGGCACGGTTTCCTTTTTTTTGGCAGTTCGACTCGGTGATTTATTCAGTCTCTCTGTGCCTTTACTTAAGCCTCCGTACACATCAGAGTACGCGTATTATTGACTTGTGTCACTTTCCTTCTTTCCCAGCTCAGTTTATCTTTGCGGACCGCTTACTCGACGAACGGCACCACCTCAATCAGGGCTTTCCAGGTCTCATTCCCCCTCATTCAATACGCTTTGTCTAATAATTTGCGACATACCTTGTTAACCCTAACTTGTGTGCTTAACTTACGCTTGTGACTGCGCCGGTGACAAGGTACCGTCTCACTTTTCTACGCTCAGCAGCTTTGAGATACTGGAGCTCGATTATTAGCGTATTGGTGAAGTTGCTTCTAGGCTTAAGCTAGCTGATTTTTGTGTGGAGTATTCGCCACTCAGAGTACCTGGACACACCAGGATATTCAGACAAACCAAACCTTCCTGAAAACGCGTGAAGGGCTCATACAGACAAATTGCTTAAATTTTTCAAGCCTCTTAAACTGCGGAGTAAAATCTGGCCTCCAGCCTAGTTACGTTTTCGAACGTACCATGTAGGATTGTATCATATCGTGGTAAGCTAGCGCCAAGTCCCTTCCCCGTTCACCTTCACTCTTCTCTTTACAATGAAGCTTTCAAATAAATCATGGTTGTAAGACAGTGAAGCATTGGTGTTGAACACCGATGTCATGCCGTCGATGATGATGATTTCTTGACGCTATTATTGCGGTATATGTGCTATCAAAACCAATCATTCGCCGCTGAACAAAAAAGGCGTCGAAAATGAAAGAATCCACAACTCGACTGTATTACGTGGATATTCTGACTTGACGGAGCTTAATGAAACAATATAACAAAGGAACAAAATCCACTAGTTTTGCATGTTCCTTGCGTCTACTCAGTTGAAGTGTTGAGACCGAATGCTTACCCATTCATTCCAGCAAAAGCTAAGCAGTGAACCGTACGACGGTTTCTCGAGATAGTCCTGCGAATCGCTCCGGCCAAACTAACCCATTTATAATTACGTGTTATAAAAATCGAACGGCTGTCTATGAATCAAGTTTAATGAAATTATTGCGAAAGTTCAAAACACTGGGCATCTAGATGGGATCTAGGGAATTCCTTCGAGCCCAGAATTCTGTAACTTGAAGTTTTGCAAAAAATGGCAATTCCTGCTCGTCCTATTTCTGCCATTTTTTCTACGACTTTCTTCCGTTTCCTCTGCAGTGTGTTGATCGGGTGAATAAATAGCCCGGCAAAAGTTTCGAATTCTGCACAAGTTGGAGTTTTCGAACTGAACGTGTATTCATGTCACCAAATCAGAGAAAACCATAACTCACCCTGCTGAATATTTGTGTACTAAGTCATCACTCCACGAAAGTAGATAGAGTGACTTGCCCTTTAAATCTCACTTGCATATTTAGTTCGGTGGCAGCCATCAACTCATTTTCTGACGTCCCAAAGCATCACTGGTACTATGCTGCAACACAGTTTGTAAAGTACTGTCATCGGTGAACCGGTTGAATGTGTCCAAAGAAGTGTATATTCGGTTGGCCTGTCTTTTCAAACCCAAACGAACTCGAATGAAGTTCTCCCAGTTTATCCAAACGATCGCTGTGTTTGGAGATCATTCACTTAAGCGCACCCACCCATAGATCAGGTTATGTAGAAAATTGTTACTTTATACTTTTTCATCTGATGGTAGCACACTTCTACCCTTTGAATGCACGAGACAAACAGCTGGTGCAGGTGCTACGCACCAGGCTACGTTCGTTCAAACGCGTTCAGATCAAACACAATCGGCGCACCATATCTCGCAAGCCCATTGTCGATAACCCTCGACAGTATGCTGCCGGGGCAGGTGAGGTAACCACCGTGTCGGCCACTGACACTCGCTTCTACAGAAGTGCAAAGGTCAGTATATGGCGAATAGGCTGCAGTTAGTCATCGGCGAATCAACCTATCACTTGTACGCTGGTTTGCTGGCTTTTATAGCCGGTTCCCGAAGTCTCACTTCGGAATCCCATAGTATAACGGATAAGCCTCTTCACATAAATAAACTTTGCAGCTACTTCAGATGAAACCTGCAGTGCCTGTATTTTATACCACCCCTTGCTGCTTTAGAGGCGGAACCTTATCATGGTGTTGGCAAGTAGTTAGAACTCGGATTAACTGACCGAAAAGTCCGTGGTTCAAACCCGACCTCTGCCTATCGACTTCCCCTGTCTAGGCTTGGGCAACCTGACAATATCCCAGCCCTCGTGCAACCTTCGGGTGGCATGGCAGTTAGGCACCGAAAGGGTGCTACGGCTGGATGGTTTTTACTTGGGTAGTATGCTAACATCCATCATCTGCCTTGTGGTCAAGGTTTGGAGCCAAAGGCTTCGGTCGGAGGCCATAGTGGCTCTCTTTTCTAAGTGCGGGTGCCCTGAATGTATCGCGCACAACCACGAATTTCATAAAAACTTTTTTGTACACAGCAGCGGACGGGCGGAAATATACTACAACTGATGCCTCTTTTCTTAAACTTTCACGTAATCCTTCTTCCTCCAATAGGAGTTCTCTCTCCATGGGCCCCAGCACTAGGTTTAGACGCTTTGTTTACCATACACCACGCTCAGCTGCAACTTCTGCGCGTCAGTCTTCAGTAACAACCGTAACCACCTTGAGGTCACTTTTCATACCCCGAAGACCTTCTTAGCCGCCTTGAATGTTTGAACAGTGAAGAGGACAAAACAAGGGGTCGCTGTTCGTACGCCAGATTTTTTCTGCGTTGACGTATGCTGTCAGTCAGAAGGGATACGGGATGCAAGTACCGTAATGGCCTCTTTCTCTTTCCGCTTCAGGATGTCCGCATTTGGTAACTTGGAGGTCGCTGCAGCTGAATGTACCTGGATAATCCATCGAGTGGAAGCATTGCTACTTGATTGGGTACCCGTTTATAGTCGCCTCTGCGCTGTTCGTTTGGCAACGTCAGTGTGTTCGAACAATAGTGGTTCATTACTCCTGTTCATTGTAGCTACCTTTATCCCAACGGACTTTAGCTTCGAATCTGTGACACTAGGTTTTTTTTTATGGTAGACTAAAAGTCTAGCTAAATTGTGGTCATCGATGACCTAGAGGCCCTGGTAGATAGGCCGCTTAAACTTAGTTTGTTGATCGCGTTGAATTAGGGGCGAAGCCCGCGCTGGAGAACACCAGCCCTTAACGGCGTTAATTGTCTGACAATCTGGTGCCCTTCAATAAACCAACCTCGAACTCATCACCATCAGTTACTGGTGGGGAAGATCGTTCACTACCTTCCTAAATCAAATTTACCAATTTGCATCACTTGTAAAGTCAAAAAGATGTATCACTGGGTTTCAAGGGTTGCGTGTACCAGGTTACGGTAGGCACTGTGTTGTTACGCGATTGTTAGATATGCCCCCACTGCACACCGACCACAGGAAACTTCCTCACGTTTTTTGGCCACCGGTTTCTCGCATGGCGTCGACGAGGTCATTAACCAGGTGATTTTAAAACAGGTGGTTGGTTGTGCAGTAGGTAGCTCAGCGATAGAAAATTATCGTGAACTGCGGTGGCTCGGTCATTTGCTATGCCCGGCGGAGTATCGTCTCCCAAGGTGGATGTTGTTCTCCGCGGCTCCTTCAGAATGACGCACTTAGCGAGATGATGAGGTAACTTGGAAGGAGTGCGTGGAAAAGATTACGAAGATTTTGGGTATTGATGCGGTCCACCCCCCAAGTTGGGATATCTGTAATCCTTTCTGTGCTAGAAGCAATGGCAGCTCACCGACGTTTTTTAACCTTATTGCGGCCAGTTTTTTCCAGATTGTCTGATTTGGCGTTGTGGGAGTGCAGGCACCTCAGAACGCTCGCAACAGATTAGCTCCATGTGACGAAATGGAGTCTAGATCGTGCATTGTCCCATGTGCTCTAGATATTATACGGACGAGTTGATTGTGAACTATTTTCGTACCTCCCTGATTAGAGGTATTCCACTTCGCGGACAATTCTTTTTTCTGGCTAGGTATTATCAGTCTAGATTAACCAGACGTGCATTGGTCACGGACACCGGTAGGCTCCTAGCAAAACGTCTGAAACATGTTTTGTTCCGTAAAACTCGCAATCATGGTCAGGAGCGTCAGAGTTAGCATACGATCCGCTCTCGCTCTACCACTGCAATTTTTTCAAAAGCCCTTAAGGTAAAAGTAGAAAGTAGATATGGAAGGAACCTGATACTCACTTTCCATGAGTGCTGAGATGTCTAAACGTTTAAACATTTCCTCGAGGTCATACTTCATCATTTCCCAGTTTGACTTATTTTCACTAGCAATGTTGAGAAAACTGTGCCATCTAGCCACAATGTTCGGCGATTTAGTTCTTTCTGGGCACCTACCCTTCCAGTCAGCTGCTTTTAACACATGTCTCATCTAACACCTTTTTTCCGTTCTATTTCCGATCATGTGCATTCCTTTCTCTTTCATTAGTCGCGCAATTTTATAGCTTTTCACTCCTTTCCTATCCGATGTCGAGATTTTCAGCTTGACCTGAGCCTGTTTGGAGATTTTTCTGGTCTCTGCCTACGATTCGCACTTCACCCGTGACATTCATGTTTGATTGACCAATGCGCATATGAATGGATCAATCTTGTGAATGTTACTTTCTAACGAATGAATTGAAAAGCGAGTGCACTTGGTTGTATGTCAATGGATCAATCTTATGGATGTTACTTTCTAACGAATGAATCGCACACACTTTGAAAAGCGAGTGCACTTGGTTGTATGTGTGTGCTCTTTTGTTAATTGACTTTCGGTAATCTTACGTAGCACCTGAAACCTCAGAAGTTCGTTTTCTGTGGGAAACTCATCTTTTTCTTTATCAGTTGATTCTGGGAAGTTACTGTGTTTGGAAAGCTGTCCGATTCGAACTGAGAACTAGGGAGCTGTTTTGACTCACCCAGCTGGAGTCAATTGTCCGAAACATACATTTTCAGTTCCTCTAACAAACAATGCTTGAGTGTGTCTCAAGTTGTTTATTTTTTCTGGTATAGGATCTGCATGTTTCTATGGGACGGGACCCGCTCAATGAGGACTACTTGTACTTCGTCCACTTATGTATTGACCAGCGCATTACTGATCTCTCTTATTTATTTTTGCCACTGGTTTGTAAGCAGATAGACCAGTGGTTGGTTTCCTGACGTTGGCATTGTAACTTCATCTCTGAATAGAGCACTATATTTGAAAGCGGTCGCATCATTCAGGCATACGACTTTGTGGTTTTGTCGTTTCGCTACTACCTTCGAAGGCTGAAACGCTTCAAATCCGAGTCCACGGGATTTTATAGTAAGCCAACGAAAGCACGCTCAAAGCCATAATCACATTTCCGTTGTATTAGACTATACTCTGTAGCCCCGTTAAGTTTGTGACAGCCCCATCGTCTCCTCGAAACGGCTCAAGCTGAGGCCTTCAAAACAAATGTAACTGAAAATGAATGGGATAGTATGCCATATTACCGTCCAGTATAACTTTCCTGTTCAGGACAGCATACCACCGGGTTCAGACTTCCTTATTCCAAGGATTACTGCACCGTTAATGGCGATTACTGTTCATTCAGCCTGTGATTGGCCGATCGTGACTTATGTTCACTGCCAGTAGTGCTTTCGGTCTCCGAAGTACCGTATATTATATGTCGGGAGAGTTTTTTTTCTCTTCAAAGTCTATTGTATACCGTCAGGTCCGATTGTAGGAAGTGAATCACACTCACGAACTTGAGGTTTCATTATTGAACTCTGGGCGACTTCACGACGAATTTCTCATGGCGTGTCTAGGTGCCGAATTGCCCTGTCACTTTCGGTTGACAGGCGAAATCCCACTGGTTTAACGTTAGGTGGGGCGGAGGCTCATGGGTTAACGCGCCCGTTGCTTCGAGGCACGAGCTTTCAACGAATATATTTCAGTGCTGATTTCTTCATTGCTTATCTAGTCTTGCCTTAAAACAATACTCAGCTGCTTATATTCCCATACTGTTGGGTTGTATATACACTTCTCTTAATCATTCTATCTGGACTCACGGGAATTGGTTCCCTCACAGCTATGTGTCATTTATGCTTCATTTATGGGTGCCGGCGATGATAATACTGGTGTTGCTCACGTCTCACATAATCACAGCAGATGGTGGCCCTTGTTTGAGCTTCGATTCGGGCGAGGATAGCCAATCGATTTCACATAGTTGCTCTTTCTATGTTTTGTCACACCCTCTGTTTATTCGTCGGTGTGATTTTTCCTCTCTCCATAGAAATTCGGTGCGACTAGCTATACGAAAGCTAACATATGCACCCGAAGAAGCCGCTCCCCAACCATCAGCCGTGGTTGTCAAGGATTTCCTCATGAGCCCTGGTTCGTTGCGGCTTGAAGTTTCCCTGGATAAAGAGGTGAGTTTCATTCAGCTTGTGACGGGCATCGTGACTCTCTTGGCCTCAGTCAGAGCCAGTTCCTTGACTCAGATCTGCAGTAATAAGATTAGTTGGCTCTGAATAACCGGATATCCTTTTTTTTAAATGAAACTGAGGCACTTTGTCAGTCGAATAACCCTAATCCGTTTAGTATTGGTTTTCCCTGATAAGTTCAGTTAATAACTCACAGGCCAAGGAGCTTGAGCGGCTAGTCGCGAGGTCCGGTTGAGCTGTTCGTTGAAGTCTTGGAGTTGTGGTTCTGAAGGACAACACACGTCGATGTTCAGTGCTTCCGGGGAATGTACAGCTCCGCCTTGTTGATATGCCTGCATCAGAGTTCGTATTTCAAATTCCGCCAATTTGAACGAAGTACGAGGGACCAAAATGACATTTTTGGTTAACTTCGAGTGAACTGGAAGATTTCGACTGCCGTATCATAAGCGGCTCATAGAAAAATGCCATCCTCAGACGTGGCGATCTGATTTCGATTCATTTCTGAGGCTCACTACACGTACAAAATAGAACATAATATGGAGTGATTATTTGTTGGTCTCCATGATCTGTCAGGGCATGCCAAAGACTGTCCGAATGACACTGTCACGTCAGATTGATTGGTGTGCATTGCTGTGACTGCTAGTCTCCTAGTTTACTAGCTTGGAGTTTGGGATGTTGTTTGGCGACGTGTGTTTTATTGTTGGACCCCAGTGTGGTTACCAAATTAACCACCATCCAGTCTTTTTCGGCTTCTTGTGATCCAGAGACCACCAAAGTTGTTGGTCAGGATTGGTGTTGTCTGAAGTCACCGAGTGAAAGGTTATCTGCTTTACTGCACACACGTCAGCGATCGCCTGTAAAACGATGCGTTTGAGAGCCTCTGTAAAAGCGTCTTCCAAAGGGTCTGCTGCCGGTTCGCTATTACTGTTTATGCATCAGTAGATGCAGGCCGAAAGTAGTAGCTAACGCGGTTTACCAGCGTCACGCTGAGCACATTTGGCGCTGCTAACGTTCAGTTTAGTGGTAAACTTGGAGTGGAATAGACTCCCTTGAGGGGCTGAGTGACTGCTATAGCACTGCACAGTTGTAAGCAAAGCGCAATGATACTCTCATGACCCTGGAAGTCGATCGAGAGAAGACTTCAGTTTGCTCCCTGAAGCTCTTTATTCGTCAAAAATCACTGCGCTCTTTCAGTGTACAATCTTCCTGGATGTCTTTCCGATTCACCTGATTGTGACCGGCTCGGTTTCTGTTTGTTTCGTTGGCAGCTTGTGTCGGGCGGCTTCTTTTTGCAGTGTTTCAATTGTTGATCTCCACTAGTGACTGGATGGCGCGTTAATTTTCACTTGCACGCTGAAATACCTAAATGATCGGCAGGCTTTGAACCGAATTCAGAGAATTATTGACTGCTCGTTTGGCTTTTTAACTTGTCCCAGGCTCTGTATCACCTACCAGTAGAGATACAGGATTTTCACGCACTTAATCTTTCACCATTTTTTGTAGTGAATAGTCCTAAAGTTTGTCGAATCGAAGACCAGCAGTCCAAACTAGGTCCTGGAGTTGACGATCTTCATTAGGCTTCTATCATCATAGAGGTTGTACGTTCCTGAAAGACAATGGTCGCTGACTTAAAAGGCCTGTTTGGGAAGCCACTCAGACTTTGTTCGATGTCCGTGTTTCCCTTACTACTTAGCTTTTTGTCGTAACGTATATATCGGTTGAACAGTTCTCTTGAAGGACTGGCGAGTTAACTGCTTACGTCCCTCGGATCTAAAGAAGTCGATAGCTATCGGATAAAAAAAATTTCATGCTCCCACCGCGTCTGATTTCTACGACTTTTTCATTCCGAATATATTCAGTTTCGCTTGAGAGCATTTACAGAATTTGTACAGCTCATGTCCCAGCACGGTTATCCTGGTTGACCCGTTCCAGAGAATATACAGGAATTCCGCCAATTTCAGGCCTTTCCTTTTTCAGAAATACTATCATGGTGAATCGATTGCCGTGAATGTGCTGGTGGATAACAACTCGAACAAAACAGTGAAGAAGGTCAAGCTCTCTGGTACGTGCTTTATGCAGTTGCTTGTGCAACCTGTGTTTCATCACTGTTCTATTTGATTGTGTTCCCGGGTGTTGCGTTGTGTGATACCATCCTTCCTCGAAATTTAGGTGAAATCAGTCATACACTCTCTCCTTCAAGAATATGCCAATATCGCGTTGATATCCAGTGGTTACTTTTGTTCTGATCACTATATTTAATATGATGTGTAATGGAGAGTGGTTTCTCAGTCACCGAACTTCGTTCTTTCTCGATGATCGGTTTTTGTCATGAAACTCCTGCCCCGCTTTTTGACTTATCGTACGTTGCTCATGATGTGTAGGCAATCCGCTTCGTTGCATCATCTCGTACCCGAACGCTTTGATACTTCAACAGATGGTGATGCTGATGATGATGAGAGTATCACGTGCGTTCTAAACTGCGGCAGCAGCGGATCCCGTTTGTAACATATGGTGTTCAGTTATTGTTGTCTGCAAAAATATTTCCGACATGGTTGACGGAGCTGTTTTTGGAATTATTGGTTTGCAAAGGAAGTCTCGGAAGAATTCGTTAACTTCATGAAAACGTTGTTCTCCGATAACTTGGGGTCACGTGCACACCTCTGTCCGTTTTCTTCTACCTCGTCACAAACGAATTCATGGCAGGCCAATGAACATAATGGGCTGGAATTGCTGACAGTCTGCGCATGACTTGGTCTTAATTTATACTGGTGAGCGAGGAGCTCAACATGCGCTCAAAAGACTGGTAGTGGATGACCGATAAATCATCTGATTAAAGCACGTTTGGACAATATAACACCATTCATTTGCTTGCGCAGTTAACATCTCGTGATCTAGTGTAACCGGTTCCTCAGGCAGGAGGTTGGAGCGACCTGGTGAATGCTTTTTCCTTTTTAATTAAATCGCTTATATTCTGAAGGTTGAAAGGAGGTTGTCAGCCTTCAAATGTGCTTCACACTGAATGCAAGCGAAGCTACGCTGAAAAGTATCAAAAAGACCATTGCACAACTGCCGATAGTTCCCACTCGCCACGGATCTTCTGATTGGCTTCACCTGCATGGTGAACTTCATATTTGAAGCTTCTGTGATCTAAAGTTAAGTGCACTCAATACTAATGTGCATCGGTAAGAACGATTTCGACTGTCAAAATCGACAGCACGTTTTTTTTCACTCCGATAATCCAGTTGCCCGATTCTAATTTCCCTTTACTCCTGCACTTTTTCTATTGCTGCTCTCTGTATGTTGCTTTCTCAGTTCCTTTACCTTCCTTTCAAACTCTCGTAGTTGACTTTTGCGAATTATCAGTTTCCTATAACAGGTTTTTCCAATACCACATTACCACATTACCAGGTTTTTCCATCTGTTGATGTAATACACCACTCATGAGTTTGCCGAAAATTCTTCGACATCCCGTGACCGATTTCGCCCTTCTTGGGGCACATCAGGTAGGCGCAATACCCGAGTTTCCACCAACCTTATGTTCTACTTGAAACCGAAAGGCACGAAATGAACGAGGTACACTCATTCGCAAACAAATTTGGTTTTCCGAGAGACTCGCTAAGGTTTTTCCATCATTATATTCATTTGTTTGTGGCATCCAATTCATTCTTGGCTTGTTTATTCACTTTATTCTGTCAAATTAAGATTTCGTGAGCTTTTGCTCTGATCCACAACATCTAAATTTCGATCTATTCAGACCGCGGTGTGCGTCGTTCATCCATTCGAATCCAGTTTTTTGTGGCTGGATCTGGTAACCATTTACGTTTCGCCTGACAGACGGTTCCGTTGATTTAAGAAATCAGGACGACTAGTCCAACTGATCTCCCGTACTGGAATGCAATTTTCGCGGCGAATAAAATATATCCTAGTGCTATTTTCTTTTGCGTTTAGAGTAATCCGGTTGTTACGTTACCGTCCGTCCCAGTAAGACCCTCTAAAGTCCGTTGCACACCATAACTCCAGGTTCTCCATTCCAATATAAAATGTATTGTGTTGTACAGTCATCCAGGTTACCGACATCACCCTGTTCAGCCGGGCGTTGCATCAATGCACTGTGGATGAGACAGAGGCCGAGTAAGCACCTCCATCCCGACAAGAATTGCTGTCACTCCCCTGCACGTCATTCCTCGGTTTATAGCTTGTGCCGGTTATTTTGCAATGCCTGTTGTTTGTACCGGTAACACTGGATCATCGGATCTTCTGACTGCATGGGAAGTGACAGAACAAAGATACATGCACATTCATACATATGGATATTTTTGGAGTGATGTTCGCGTGTCTCTAATTTCTTAGTTGGGTTTTACTTTACTAGAATAACCCGGCCACTGTTCAAACATTTTCGTATCAACTTGTCAGTCGAGCATGAAGTTTGACCAGAATTGACCATTGGTTCATGATCCGTTTACTCCGCTTACAGTCAGTCTGTTTAACTATCCCTGATTAGATCAATAACGACAACCAGGTGGGATCATTATAATAACCGTTATGGACTGTTGGTTTAAGCTAATACTTTAGGAATAAAACTGATTGCACTGTGCGCTTTTTGTGGAATTTGCCAGCAAGTAGACTTCATCCAGTATAAATTGTACCACTGGGAGTCAATCATTAGCTTTCCCATCACTGGGCGCTTGTTTACCTAAAAGTTGTAGCTTGATATTATTGTGGTACTTCGACGAAATGAGCAAATTTGTTCATTCGGTGAGTCGGTCATATTTCGGAGTTGATATTCTTAAATTAGCCCATCTTTGTTGGTGGAACTTGGGAGGGAGCCATTGCAATGAGGATCATATGCTGGAAGAGTTCTGATTTCCCTTTTAACCTGTTACCAACTTTTACTTTTACTCTCCTAAGACACACGATTAGTTGGCTGCAGAAATGTCTTGTGCATGAGGATCAGAAGCTCGAGGTAACTCATTGGAAGATCTCGATTGTTCCTCTCTACGCTTGGGCAACCTGGCAGTATCTCAGTCCTCGTGCTTCCTTCGGATAGCATGACAGCTAGGCACTAAAAGGGTGTTGCAGCTGAACGGTCTAATATCTTCTGTCTGTAGAGGCCGTTCTTCGAAGGCATAAATTGGAACCGAACCAGTGAAGATCCGGATTTTCGCGCCTAAACTAATCACAGTTCTTTCTCACGAGACTGGGTTCAGCTGCGTGAGTTTGCCAGGCGTTTTCTATCCACCGTTGCCTTTCCTCTTTAGTCTACCCATTGCTCAACACGGTGTAACCAAGGTATTTGAAGCTGCTGGCGTACTGAATTACCTCATCCCTCAAGTTGAGAATTTGGATGGATACATCCATGCGGGTGGAGTGGGCTACTTTGTTTTCCACCGAACTTGGAAATCTTATCGCCGTATACCGGGACCCGAACTTTCACTGGTGAATGTTAGACCACATTGAGGTCCACCAGCTTCGTGAAAAAAAACCGTCAGCTTAGAGGAATGCCCAGACTGACCCGCTAATAAGCGAACCACACAACTCGAAAGTCAATGAAGCGTGTTCATGCAGGTTGTGCGAATTTGAAACGTCATTCTAATGTTCGTCGCATAGAAAATATTCGGTCCAAACAGCTCTCCCCATGGCGCACACCGTTCTATCGGTTTTTTCGGTAGAAGGAGAGGCGGATGGTCGTAATATATTGGTACCCCTACCTCGCTGAACCGATTCAGTGTTCCAAGTTGGACAAATTAGCCTGTAAATTGGCTCGAGAAGTGCTGAGATGCAGAATTTATAGACCTCCGCACTGATGCCGTCTTGTTCGATGGTTTGTCAACTCTTCAGCTGTCTGACGATTGCGACAGTTTACGGTTCAGTTGTCTGTTCACAGTTGACACCACATGATACTGAAGCTGGACTGGTCTGGAGCTGGAAACTGCCGCCTCCCTAGATGGGGACTCCAGGACTCAACTCATCGATTTTTCAGTGACATTGGCAGACATAGGTCAATAGCGTAGCCATTGGTGCTCCTACATCTGTATTATCACCTGTAGTGTTTAACTGCCTATTTCTCCGCTTTTTCAAACGACATGGTTGATTCAACACCAATTGACTGCTTATGCCATCGCCTCCAATGCTTGGCTAGATTTCCTCTGTTCCATTTTCTGGCGGCCAACCGAAGCCGTAAAAGCTGAAATCAACTTGTGTACTTAATAAGGGATAGACCCAACACAGCGTAGAATATGTTTCAACTCAAAGTCTTGTGAAAGGATAAAAGTTTAAGCCCTTCAACATCGCCAAGACAACCTCTGTATACCGGAGTTAGCTAGGGATAGACCAACACAGCGTAGAATATGTTTCAACTCAAAGTCTTGTGAAAGGATAAAAGTTTAAGCCCTTCAACATCGCCAAGACAACCTCTGTATACCGGAGTTAGCTAAAGAACGTAATATAGCTCTCACCTAGTTCCACACAGGTGTTCTAAGTTCTATGTGGTCAGATCACCTGTATGGTTCCATAAGTTACCTGTGTCACACACTGACTACGTGGTCCTTCGAAAGCTTGCTGTGTTCCTCACCCCTGGGTATCGTCGTACTTGCACTAGACTGTTGTCATCATTCCATCAAATTTTTCGCGTCACTCCCTCGGTTAGCTTTTTTCATCCTGATTACCTGAGTGGTTCCGCAGTCCAGCGAAACCCCTCAACTGTGTGAACATTTTCATATAGGGAACTACTCACAAGGTTGCTGAAAGCTCATCGATATTGCGAATGTTGTATCAATCGAAACATGAAACGGCCTTTGTGCAGTACATTCAGTTGAAGAAAGATTCAGTTGAGTTTCCTGTGAAAACCAAGCTGAAATACAAATGAGTGTATTTGTGTAGACACTTCTTCCCTTAGTCGAATATCCGAGATCAAAGTACTCAAGTATCCCATCTCCTGGTTAGTGTATGCCTAATTTCCAAAATAAGGATGAATGGTGAAATGAATGGCACTTTAGGGTTTTCGGAGCTCATAAAAGATGTTATTCCAAATTATTGTCTCTTTGACGTAGCCCCTTTCTACAATTGTCCCGATTATTGAAGCCGTAAAAATTCTGTGTGGTTATTCCGAGTCATAAGGCCTGATAATTTTGTGGGTTAGTTTGAGCTTAATCAACTGAGTGCAGAGACCAGGCGTGCTCATTTTTATTGATGATACGAATTGATATTTTCGTGCTTGTATCAAACAGCTTCGAAATTGAAATGCTCCCAAACGGTATAACTAAGCTCGCCCTGCCATCCAGGCTGCCCTTGAAACCGAAAGTAACAACAACTTTCGCTTTTTTTGGCGTTAAACCAACCAAACTAGTTATGGGTTTAATTCAGCTATCTGTCTACGGAAAGTCTATTTGAATGGGGCAACACCTAAACTTTCATTATTATGCGCCATTGAGGCGAAGACGAGTTCCGACTTATTCAACAAACGAACCAGACGAATCTGCATTATGGGTGCGCTTGAGTTTGAACTGAGGCACATTGCTGATGCTTATCTAGAGTGGTTCGTATCTCAGAGCGTATCTCAATTCCTGCCCGATCACTTGTTATAGTATTGCAAGAAAGCTGGTCCGCGTGGTCGTACACTATAAAAGCGATCTGTTAGCACACACGGTCAGTCGCTGCGTAACTCCATTTTCCCAACGCGCTTATCCAGCCGTATAGCTTTGATCTCTTGGTTTACAACGAACCCTGTGTTCAACTTAAACCTTAAAGACAGGGTGCTGGTCTCTTCACCGAAAAGTTTTGGGCCGAGTCAGACGAGTTTAGGAGATGTCAGTCTTTGTGAATAGCATCAGTATGGTAAAATAACTGGCAAAATATGTAGACAAAACGTACTGCACCTGTATTTTTGCAACATTCTGAGCATCTTCGACTCAGAAATTGTGTGATGTTCACCCCATATATCCTCTCTATTGTATCCTTTATAGTCCATGTGTTAAATAAATCCACGCTAAGAATCGGACTTTCGAAAAACAACTTACTAGCAGCCTGTAGGATATGAGAATTCCAACGTTTGAAACCAGTTTTTGTCTTGTCTTGTCTAGCAAAAGTTTGACTGCTTAGCCGTGCCAAAACAGTAATTATCAGTACTGGTTTCACTTCTCATCAGCCCGAGAGTTTCTTGTTTTCTTGACTTGCCTGTTGCAGAACAGCGTTTTTTCTAATGATCGCATCAACTTACTCGAATCATGTCCACTGACCTCTACTTCGATGACGAGCTTTCTCCATAACATTAAGTTATCTTCTGATACATACCGCCACACTTTCAGACTCTTGTCAGTGAGCACCGGACCATATTGACATTGACCGCAATTTTAGGTTATTTTCGAAAAGAAGCCACGAACGACTACACTGTTGTGATGCATTGCAAGTTATCTATGTCCGATGAAGTTCAGTACAGAAACAGTGATACTTCATGTGTAACGCAACCGATAAAAGATGAAAGCCATTTTCCCAGGCTTCCATTAGGTTTTTCCCACCGTTATAGCTGTTGTAGCTCTTTCATCCTTGTTGAGATCAGTAAAAGAATGTGTACCACGAAATTCGAGGGAGGTTTGAGATAGTTACGGGTGACTAACCAACAGCACAGTTACCGTGCACCTAGACAGGTCATAGCGCCACTGTGCTTCATTCACGCAGCTGACATCACATGGTTTGTTGTTGACTAGCTCCTCAAGTGACTTTCAGCTTCCCGGCTGTTGAACCTAGTCAGCTGAAATAACTATTTGACTTATATTTGGTTCCTGTATGTCTAGTTGGGATTGTCGCATTCTTTAGTCAGTCATTCTTGACCGTTGTTCGGTGTGTCTGCCACAGATCATGTCGCTGAGTTCGTGTTTATCATCTCATACCTGTTAAGCACATTCACCTTAAAATGCAAATCCGCGGCACGCTTTACTTTTTGACTAGTCCGGCGTACTTACTGGATCTCATATTTTAGTCGACTGTTGCTAGGTTGAGCGTGTCCACCTCATTTCTCACATGGATAACACGATTGTTGTGGCTGCTGTGAATTCAGTTCATGCCTTGCTTCCCTAGAACAATCGACCTAGGTGTTTCCAGTTTCACATATGCACTGAATCCGGTGTGGTGTTACGTCCCATGATTATGGCCGATTATGTGCTGGTGTGCTGACTTACACTGGTCGTACGCTTGGAGTGTTTTATAGTGTACATGGAAAAAGCGAATACATGTCACTACTGGTTTCGTCAGGTGATGTTAGCTGAATCGATTGTGCGATGCTACGGTTCACAGTTCTGGACCCTTGTTCGTTTTAACAAATGTACCCATGAAGTACATGTACATTTGTTCGTCTCATCCATCCGTCTGGTATCCAGCAATTCGGGGAGTTCTTTTTATTGGTTTATCAAAAAAGTCTGAATTTATAGATTGAGATGATGCTATCAATGAGTAAACGGTGAAGCAGTAGCAAACTTCAGATCCATAGATCATCTGTGGACAACGTCGTGCTGGATAGCTGGAACCAGGATAGCAACGCTTTGGACACAAGTCACCAAAATTTTTCCTTAACAAATCAGTTCCCTGTTAGTATCACGTCCGACCTGTGTATTTTACGTTGAAGTGCCAAGTTTTGCGTGCAGCCATTTTATAAAATCACTACCCTTGATTTGTTCACGAATGCCTCTAAAGAAAAGCCTCTGCGAAGCCTCAATACAGACTAAAATTGTTGATGTAGATGTAGTTGAATCGGCCACGTATCACTTTGGTTAATCTTAGTCAGGACGAAACATTTCACATTCAACCATGCCCCATTTTCATAAAAAATCTGAGCTCCATTGACCCGGGGCTTGTCAGATCACCCACAAGGACCATGAGAAGTGGAGAATAGCTTCATCAACTCTCTCCATCAAATGCACGCTGTGTACGAGCAGACGGCTGATGGACTTATGTTGACCGACTTAGTTCGAGCCTCTTCACTGAGCTCAAGGCGCATGGGTAACCTCAGGAAAAACAGTTAGGAACTTCAGTTCGTTCATTTTCCTGGCACGTGAATTTGTGTAGCCACTGAAACACTTGGACTGTTTTCGTAAATTTGGTAATATTAAAATGTCGTAGCCAATCGACTGGGAACCATTGGGACGCGAGCATCCGCATTTCATTACCATATCTTTGCAAAAACTTGTTAAAGGTCAGACGCCCACCAGTTACTGAACCAACCTGCAAAAGATAGTTTCCATTCAGTTCATTTGTTAGAATTTGATTACTCAACGGATAGTGTATCCATTGTGTGTTATAGACCGATAACGCTCAACCACACGTGACAAAAGTCGATGATGATTATAACAGATAAGTTTGAAGACACTCCAGCATCCAAAATGTTTTTCTGACTTGCAGGAATTGAAATAGGTGTGTACAAAGAAAACAGTCTACTTCTCAAGTTGTTGAAACTAACTGCCGTGACTTCGATTGAATTCCGGCCAGTTTTTCACGTCAAAGATTTATACTGTGACTATACTCATAGATGCCTTCATAACATCCAACATCACCATGTTTAACGTCACCCTTGACAGCAACATTAACGTAGACCGCTGATATATCCTAGCCGCATAAACCACGTCACTCCAGTCAAATTAACCGCAACAATTAACTCAGGAAATATGGGACCGCTCACACACTACTCCAACACCCAGTCAGCATGAACGTCACTGACACCGGTTAGCCCAACTCAGGAAATATGGAACCGCTCACACACTACTCCAACGCCCAGTCAGACAACTGAACAGGGACTGACAGCATGAACGTCACTGACACCGGTTAGCCACGACACCTTTCAGTGTCCCCAGCCAAGTACGGGGAAGGTAACCAAAACAGCAAGAACCAGACCTTGCAGGCTTTTACTCTGTCAAATCACACTCGCAAGCTACTTTGCTATGTTCTGCAATAGAGCTAACCGCTCCTTCGCTTGCAAGCCCGATCTAGATCAAGGTGACACCTAAGTGGTTATGTTAATTGATTGTACTGGTCCTCCTTAAGGAGCACGTCTGCCGAAGTTTGACGTGAGATGATAGAACCTCAACAAGTCGCACCTTCCCCGTAATCTGGGTTCGTTGCCGTACCTAATTACGCATGACATGAACAGTCGTTTCATGAGCTAGCAGAAGTAGATGGCTATCAGTTGCTAACGTTACCCTATATGCCGTACAAAGCCAACTCTGCTGTATATGATATGAACTGGTAGGGTGCGTTTCTCGCACTCCTAAGATAACTTTTTTCCACTTTCCCTCTACAACGGCGCTTGTTTGGAACGTACTGTATGTATTTTTATCGGCTGTTCCACTTCTTTAGGATACCCTTAACAATCAGGACATAGGGACAGTCGATGCGTTATTGATTATCGTGAGCCACCACTGTTTTTTATCCGTTCACAGCTCTTATTTTTTAGGAAATGTAGGTTTACTGGTCGTCATCGTCATCGACCGCCTAGTACAACCATGATTTATTTGAAAACCTCTTTGTGAGGAAAAGAATGAAAGCGGACAGGTAAGCGACTTAGTGCTAACTTACTACAATCTTCCGAGGTGCCTACACCTCCAGACACTCATTCGAGTTGACAACAAGAACGCCACTGACATCGGTTGGCAGTCATAGCTTGCAGCGTCTTCAACCAGGCGCAGTGGAAATCACGCGATCCCCATCCTGGAAGGCATATAGCACTGACAGCACCCGAACGTTTCGTAGTCTCCTTCATACCCTTCTGCCAGATCAAGGGTTGGCCACCTATCTGCTTCTGCCACTGTGAATTGGGCATGGAAAACAGTACTCTCTTCGGCAAACGATGGTTCGGCATACGTAACACATGTCCCAACTGACGCAGCTTCTGATGCTGGATACATTCTTCAATGGAAGTACCTGTTGCACAACCGAAAACTTTCTAATTGCCTCGTTATGAATTCACTGACACTTTCCCAAACGGGCTATGGTTCTGAGACAGCGGTTGTCAAACTCCTGATGACGTCTCAGTTCTGCTGATCCAAAAGACCAAGTCTGACGACCTTACAACAAAATAGCCCGTACTGTAGCCTGATACGCCCGTTGGGATTCAGGGATATACCAATTTGAAGCTATGTGTTTCAAATTAGCAAACGACTCGAGCCTTACGGATTCGTGCACTGACCTCATCTATCACACTCAAATTAGCAAACGACTCGAGCCTTGCGGATTCGTGCACTGACCTCATCTATCACACTACACCTACGCTTTTTCTCCTCTTCAGTGATGAGAATGATATCGTCTGCATATTTCAGGTTGACAAGGTTTTCGTTGGAGGCTGTTTGAACACCAGGGTTTTGGAGGCCTAACAGCGTTGACCATGAAAGTAAATAGGGGTGGGGAAACTGGGCATCTCTGACGGATACTTCTTTGTACACGGAAGCTTTTGAAGAGTTCTCCGTATGCTTTCACACTTCCAGAAGTCCGAGAATACAACGAACTCATCGTATTCGCAAACTTCCGGAGGATTCTTTGATGGGCAACTGTGTCAAGGAGAACAGGCCCACCGGTCTATGTGTTCTTCTATGTTCATTCCCTTCCGATCCTCGGTTTCTGGGGACCAGTCGCACACGCATTCCCGGTTTTATGGGTCTCTTCCATTTCCTTAGCTTTTCGTGTGTGCCAGACTTCACGATTGGCGCGCATGGTCACTTTTGCTTGATGCCCGATAATTTGTCGGTTTAGGTTGGGATAGCTATCCCAAATTTAAGCCACTCCACTGACTGGTCTGATTTCCAATGCTTGAGAGGTCTTGGCAGCCCCCGTACAACACGCAAAACTGCCGGGACTGCGCAAAGAGATGATGATCTCGTCCCAGTATTGATTAATATCTGATGGCGGAGCAGTTGGAAGAGACTTAGGAAGATATTTTTGCTAAATTCACCTCACATTCGTATCTGCCAGTCTCACAGTTGCCAGGCAATTTTTCCGAACCTTACGTGGCCCTGGAAACCGAAGAGAAAAGTGACTCCGGACGAGTGTGTAGTCGGAATACACAAATGCGTTCCACGGCAAGTGGCAGTCAGTTATTGTTCCGCGCCATTGATAACTGATGGCATTGTGATCGATTTGAGTTCGTGGCCGGCACCCCTTTGGAGGCTTCGGCCATATCGAAAGTTAGTACTGAACAGAACAGCCTGCTGTCTGCACGCAGCTGAAACAATCGTTCATCATTATCCGTACGCACTGAATCCAATCCATGTCGTCCACCTATTCGAGTCACAGATGTGCCAAGCCTGTCCACTTCTGCATTCAGTTCTCTGGCAACCACTCCAATATCTGAGCTTTAAGCTCACCGTTCCATGTCATTCAGGGCTTCGCAAAACTTGTCTTTGATGGCGTCAAAGCTACGGACTTTGCGTCGTAAGTTGACACAACAAACAGACATTGGTCAACATCGCACTTGTGTGAATCCTTCACAGATGTTGCTAGACGAACCACACAGGCTGAAAAGCCTGACCTCAGGGCACCGGCGTTTGGCAGGAGATGCAAATGAATTACCATTTCTACGGAACAAGTCGCCACATGTTCCAACCCCAAATGCAGAGGACCAGGAGTCTGTGTTTGTCAGACCTCTAACCTCTGACCAACCTGATATAACAGGCTGCGATTGGTGAGCGGTCACCCGCCTCCAGTATAGCTGAATGGATCGTGAAGGTACACAAATGTCACACCATGGTAAGGTCCAATCTCTTCGTGACGGTTTACCGGTAACTTTGGTTGCGGCGGTGTATCACACAACCGTTGAACCTGAGGCGCGCACATCGTACCGTGCATAGCGTAGTTGGTCACAAAGTGGCTCTATTATCCTTTGAGTGAGGTGTCTACTTACCCCAATCCGTCGTCGACAACAACAGCATATCAGTGAAAGGAAGAAGGCCTTTGCTGCGGAGTTATTTATTAGAAAACACCGACTGAACGGCTTCAGGCCATTGGACAAAAAAACTCATATGCATCTTGTTTATAAAAACTGAATATCTGTCTTCTTCTTGAACAAGTCTTCTTGAACCTTCCCGGATATTCATTGAATATCATTCAAATGTAAGCGAACGCTGCAAAGCAATCCCACAAATTCCTTAATAAATGCCAATTTCCAATAGACGTGAAGCGGAGTTACTAGAAAACATATACGTCAGTAGTCAGTACTAGTGCGATACACTCATTTGCAAACCAATTTGGTTTTGCGGGAGACTTATCTGAAAACCAACTGAATCTCGTTCATGGTTTTGTAAGCAACTGAATGTGCTGCACCAGGTCGCCTCGTGTACCCGGGTTCCGCAGTCTTTAATGCTCTGCATGACGTGGTGGTTTGCATGGTGCATCCTCGGAAAACAGCTAGTCAAACGTGACATGAATATGAACTCAGTGATTTTTGTGTGTTCGTTTTTCACAAACGGGCGCCCCGTGTTTGGACATTATTTAATATCGCACAGTCTCATTGTGACTTAGAGTTCCACCGTAGTCCGTGAGCTTCTCTTCTGTGGGATAGAGTCAGTTTCCTCCTTTCCCATCTAGTTCATGGTACGAGAAGCTTTTCCTCAAATAAATTATTGGTTTGCTAGTCACCGATTGTTCCGCCAGGGATGCTCTTAGGGCGAATGCTGATTGCAGTATACTTCCGCTATAACGGTACCCTCACCTGCCAGCTTCCGTAAAGAATTATATATTGTCCCTCATCATGATGTCTCGCCCTCGACATCCGGACCATCGTCCCTAAGCTGCACACACCAGTCGGGTTATTAGTGTTTTCAGCGATGAGGCAAGTTTGGCGGCATATCTACCATGGGGAACCCTTGCGACTTTGAACTGCACTGTTCTTCAATGAAATGTACATTGGCTGTTCACTATTAGTCTATACGGTTTAAATGGCTTAAATGTTGCTGAATGGGATCGAACATTTATCTGACCAATCAATGCTTTTTTCGTCATGCAAATAAGGTCAATCTATGCTGAAAAGATGAGGACCGCGGAAGGCTGTTTCATCGTTTTTGGGGATCAGTGGTAGCAGTGCGTTTCTCACGAATTTTAGGAATATTAATATATTCACTAATTGCTATGCTTGGCGAACAAAGTAACCACCACTTATAGACTATGGTCTACCGAATACGACAGCCTTAATTCAACGGATTGCTAGTGACATGGGCAACCCGAATGCTAAGACGAGGTATCACAAAATTTCTTCAATTCAACTGTTTTCACCAGTTTACAAGAGTTCACTCTATGGGATCCGTCCAACATTGTAAAATTTCATATGGCCATGATTGTAATATGTTTGAGGTGCAGAAGGCTGACAGCTTAACGAACTTTTTGGTAAAATGTGACGACAGGAGAGTCCGGTGGTGCCGAGTGCTTATCTCAAGATTCGGTCCTCCAATGACTCTGCGTTCGTTAGAGCTTCGCGTTTTGCTTATGATATCATCTTACACCAACTTTCTCCCTCCTCTTCGACACTAATCTCTGAATTACATTCCAACTCACTGGTCTCGCTACTAATGGAAGCGGTGAACTTAATGCGAGATCCATCCTTCGCCCTCTTTGCTGCTGTTCTAACCAAATTACATTGCTGGATAGGAGGTTCACGTTTGAGCTACACTGGGGGGGAGGAGGCTGTTTTTTAGTTACCCGCAGAGTTTCTCATACCGCTGTTATAAAGTAACCAATTGGAAACAAGTGCTGCAATGTTGAGAAACTGTGCACTTGTTGAAGTGAACGCTACCCTTTAGAAAGAAACGCTTTTGACCGTTCATTCTCGCGCTACAAAATTTCCTAGATTTTTGTTGTTCAAAGTGAATTAGGGCACCAGTTGGTAAACGCACTTTCGTGAAACTCATACTGATTGCTGGCAGCGCGTGAAAATTTGGTCCGTTGAATAACTGATACCCATGTGAGCAGTCGGGAGCCAGCAGTGATCACACGGGCTCAGTTCGGACGCCACGAATTTGCGTAAGCCTGATGTGTTGTGGAAAATATCTACGGTGCCGAAATAGCTCTAAGATTTAGAAACCACTTACTGTGCGGTTGCTAGAAAGGAACCTTTTTCCCCCATCAAACCCCCATGCACTTGAGATGCACACGCTTTTTGGCATCTGTTAGTTCTACTGGTAATTTCCGCAATGGTCCAGACGCTGATAGCTTCCAGATACTCATTGAGTTTGAAACAAATGGAGTTCAGTAGCTTCTGGGAACACAGTTCATGTGTGAAAGACCCCTAAGCGTATACTTAGACCATCTATCTCGTACCCACTAAATTCCGAAAAATCTAAACTCTCCCTCATTCCCCATGAATTCATAATGTACAAGTAGCCCGAACCTCTCAGGAAACTGGAGGAAGAATGATCAACATAAATTCGTCATATTTTGAAGGCTTTTCTGCTTCTGCTTCTCATAAATTATTCCACATCCTCTCTAACCCAAGTATACAATGGTTCTGTGTATATTTCATTGCCGGGGACGACTTGTCTTCCAATTTCATGGTTTTAAAATACACGACTTTCTGCAGCACTCCTGATACATGTATGGTGTAGTTGCGTGTTGTCCTGGCCGGACAACTGTGGTTGTTCTTTCCTCATGATAGGATACCTTTAATGAATCAGTGACTGCCTCGCCACAGTTATATTGTTTACTGGCGCTGTAATTGGTTTTCAAAAATCGGAATTCTTTGAAAAACATGTCGATTGTTGGATTGGCTGTTCGACGTTTCATTGAGCGCAAAACTGTTACACCAAGAATCAAAGCGTTTATTTTGACCACCGTTGAACCATATTCATTTTCCGACGCTTATATACTTCCCTGCTTCTGCTGAGCACGTATTCGCTACAATTCAGTCAGAGACGTACGTTTTATTAGCGTTAGCCTGCGTCGTACAACATTCTATGTTCTTGAAGCAATGGGTCAACTGTGACGCCCGCTCCGTGCCTGGCTGCCATTGAAGCCTACCTCTGACGTGGTTTCCTCGACTCTTGCTGTACCTATTTCATGTTCATGCTATACATGTTTCTTACGGTGAACAGCTATCGCGATTTGCGTATCCGATCCTGGCTCGACCGTATAACTTTTGAGAATGCTACAAACTTCTGGATTTTAGAAGCGCTCAATTCTCTCATTTTCCGTAAACACCATTCTGGTGCAGAGGGCTTAATGGTTAGATGACATCATTATTCCTCCTGAGTGTCGTCTGTCAATTCCTCTCACGACTGATTACAGAAGGGTTACTGGTAGTAATACTTGGGACAAAAAATGACCCGCACTGTAACTTCCGCATCGAACTTATAGGGTGATGGTTAACCCCGTCTGCCCTCCGTTTTTTGACAGGTCACCTTAGCGTTCGCATTAAAGAGCCTTGATTGGTCTGGACAACTTGACAGTATCTCGGGCTTATTGCTTTCTTCTGGTTGCACGAAAGCTTTTTACCGAGCAGATATAACACTTGGATGATTTGTTTTCAACGTGTTTTCACTACATGGATAGACTTGTCTGGTTCACGATCCTTGTCCTGCTTTGTGTCTGAAATTCATTGGTCACCCTATGGATGGGTAATAATTATCAGAGAAAAGATGACGTTCCGATGGTATGCGTTGGAGTGGCTGTTTCGTCCGTCCCTATGTGATCTGACCTACGGCTTGGAGTTGTCTCCAGCTCACCATGCTCTTTGATAAGGTTGCCTGTAACAATGAATATCACTCCGCTGCTGTTGGTCGGATGTACATTAGTCGTTGATAAGTCCTTTCTACGGTTTGTCGGGTTTTTGTTGTGTGCAACGATGATACAAAACAATCTACTTTTGACAGGTACATTCTTGTTAGGTACCTATGACCACCGGAAGCAGTACTGATTTGTGACTTAGTCTCCAATCGGCACCCGCGATTTTGTACTCCTCAATCTAGTTTTTCCAGGATGTCCAAATTAGGTGCTTTGTTTTCTTCTGGAACCAACGCTCAGTTTTATCGGTTGAATGATCGAATATCATCCTCTGGATTCACGCTGTGTTCCGATGTCCTATATGAAATTATCTACCCTTCTTTCTTTGGTAATGTAAGACCCTTCGACCTGGAAATTCATCTCAAATACTGATTGTTGATTCCCACATAAGCATCCTCCCAGTTTGCTGTTTTCTGGCACATAAACTGTTTCCTCTTTGTTTCCCCGTTCTCCTGCACGCCACTCGCACCGTCTGCTCACTGTGCACGGCATGTCACGCTCTTCTGTCTCTGTTGCCCACCCGCACGCTGCTCGGGCCTGCTCGGTTTGTGTCCTACCAACATTGGCCTCGCACCCTCGTTGTTGTTGTGCTGGTTGATGATTGTTGTCATTCGTCCGCGTAGTTCGGCAGTGCACCCTCGTTGTTGTTGTTGTGCTGGTTGATGGTTGTTGTCATTCGTCCGCGTAGTTCGGCAGTACACTGAATTATGTTTGCACAACAGCAATCGCTACAGTTGTGTGGTGGATGAGCTGGAAACCGAGTGAGTTCTCTGCAAGCCTGTTTGTTTTGTTTTATATTTACCCAAGCAGGCAGCTATTGTCCTCCTACGATGTTGCTTTAGTGGCCAGTGAATATAGCACAAGACTTTCTGGTGACAACTAGAACACAAGGAGTGCGTAACATTCTATCTGAGTAATCCAATGAAATTCGGGAGAGACGGCAGACAAGCTTAACTCGCGCCAGCAGATTCCGAGGGATAAGTATCAGTCATTCCAATGAAAGGAGATCCCTACGGGGAGAAAGTTCGCAACAGCATTCCTGAGGAAGTGATGCCAATTACTCCCTTGATCCTTGTTTGAGGAACCTATTGTTTTCCTACCACATTAATCGATTGGACAACCGCAATGGGATTTTCGTTTCCGTGTGTCTGTTCGTTGTACCAACTCGATTTATCACGATTTTTTATCCAAACGTAAGGCTGTGTGCAACAGCTTGAGTTAGAACACTTGTGTGCTGCTGAGCACTACTGGACTTCTGGAGAGCCGACTGTGCGCAATTGTTTGCCATTTAGTGGAATGATTTCCTGAAGTCAGTAGTTAAGTGCAGTTCAGTTTCACTATGAATACTTACAAGGGAAGCAGAATCTATACCACCTGGTTGGTATTACTGCCTTCTCTGCTGTAGTTCATGTAAGTGACTGTCCACAGTTTCATCCTCCAAGGATTTTTGGAAATCATCGCAAGGTTGCACCTCACATGTTTCTGTGAGGCTACCTCAAATCGGGAGACCTATGGATACGGGCTATCAATATTGTACATCCTCCGAACCGTATGGGATGTCACTCTCCTGGCAAGCTCATGCCATCTGTTGTGTGCCTCTCGCGCATGAAGTCCATCCCCCACCCTCTTCCGAGATATTCCCATTAGGAGGGATGAAGTTAGTCGCGAAAATAGAGCGTAAATGTACACGACCAACTGGAACACACCATGCTCCGTGCTTCACGATGTGCATAGCTGCCTTTCTGGGAAACGGAATGCAAAGTTCTTCGCTTTAGAGGAGTTTTCTTTTGGTTGAGCTGCCGGTAGTCGGAAGACTGTCTACTCAGTCGAGCTCACTATCTGCAAGAAGTTTTAAGTCTACGCTGGATTGGTGAACTGATCGTTTCCAACGAGGCGTAATTGTCCTTAAATTGATTCTTTGGTTTTCAGTTTGGCAGTGATGATGTTGGTGACCTTTATCGTTGCCACGTCATTGGATAAAACTTCTTGCCGGTAGAGATGTCCTCACTGAAATAACAGCCATGAAACGAGTACTGTCTGTCCACGTAAGTGGTATGGAGACCAGCTCCTAGAATCAAAATTCAAATCTGATAACTACTCGTTATATTTTATTTGGAACCTATGGCTATTCTTAGCGACGACAAGCCCTGAATTTCTCCCATATGTTGCTCCCTTGAAAAAGCGCGTAAAGCACTGCTTTTCGTTCTGTACAGCACTCATAGGAATGTATGTGTTATTCACTTCTATATTGAATGTGCGGCCCTCTTTTTACCAAACTGAGGTCGTCTGTTGGCGTAACGTGGTGTCTCCGCTCCAGCCTTAGTTACCACTTCTATTTATCGTACATCGAATTAGCGACTAGAAATTAACAAAGTCAGGTTGTTGTTTTGTTATTTCTCCAGTCAATTGGATGGTAATCCCATTCATCGGCCCCATCACATGTTTCGTACCTCTATCAGTTTAACCCTCTACCCTCTCCTTTCGTACAGAGAATCTTTTCCAATTCTCCCCAGTCAGACGGGATGGTGTAAAGTGTACCGGTTACGACCACTCTTGTCCAACAACCGCCACAAACGTGGCTTGGCACTAGACGGAAAGTTAAAACACGAGGACACCAATCTGGCTTCGTCTACCATGTGAGTTTAGTTGTCGCACTTTACATGTTTCCCATTCTTTCTATGCATTGCATATCATCCGACTCGAATGTCGTCGTTCTGATGAACAGTCTCTTGTTAGCATAGTTAGTTAAATGAAATGTGCCACCACGCAAACGTGACCACTCTTTCAATCCATCGAGCATCACCCACCTCAGACAAAACACGCCAGTTTGACTGCCATCCCACCAGAAG
The DNA here is from genome assembly GCF_000715545.1 of Opisthorchis viverrini. NCBI lineage: Eukaryota > Metazoa > Platyhelminthes > Trematoda > Opisthorchiida > Opisthorchiidae > Opisthorchis > Opisthorchis viverrini. Next base: position 574,335 of record NW_008751748.1, read on the forward strand.
GAAGCGTGATGTCTGAGATGTTGCCACAGTTCTATAGCCCATATCAAAATGGGTGAACATCGCTCCTGGCACACATTACTGGTGTGAGGGATCCAAATTCTGTGAACGGAATACGATGTAATGCGATCAACGGGACACCCGAAAGAAGAGCAATTCGAGTTCTTTTTTTCACCCAACGGAAATCTCGCACCGATCGTGGTTCTGAGCTGATTGACTCATTGGAGAATTTAACGGTCTATAGTGCCTGGTAATGTCAATTTCATTGTAGAATAGCACGAACTTTGTGATTAAACATGGGGATGAGCGGTTTGCTTTTCATTGCTTTCATTTGGTCCACGGTATAGGGATGCCCGAACTGTAAAAAAGCAACGGCTTGCGGAGCAAATTTTGTTGCCCATTGTAGATAGGCTTGATTGTTAGTGGTTGAGTACGCGATTAGACACGGGTCATTACTTCGCCTTCACCCTATGCATGGAGGTAATCCATTATCTGGCTGATGTCATGCGTATGTCGTGTATTTGTCAGCTCTGTTCACGTGGCTCACTTGGAATTTTTCGCTCAAAGTAAACCAGAGCTTTTCAATTTTACTGTCGTAAAATTACAAGGAGGAAAGGAACCTGTTGCCAGTGAACCCTTGAAAAATCACAGACGGCGGGAGTAAAACTCGATACTGGCGGTTCTGGTCCAGTCAAACAGAGAAACCCTGATTCCCTATTAGCTTGTCAGTATCGAAGAGCCGCAAAGGCCCGTTTAGTGCAGTTTCTTGAAACGCTTAACCGCGTATTATCTGTACTGTATTATCTGTACTTTATTATTACTTTTCTTAACCATCCTAAAATTGTCGTTGATTTGACCAAGCAGTTTGCCACCTTAGGTTTCGGCGTTCGCTTAGGACTCCGGAATGCAAGCATTTTTCTTTTGGAAACCAGCAATTGCACAGTTTTTCATCGGTAACTGATTGATTTACACTTGGAAGCTGTTTCATTTTGTCTCAACCGTGGAATGCCTTCGCGTCGGTACAATCGTATCCCTCTTGAGACAGTTTTAAAACTTGCTTGACCAGTTGTCTGAATTAAAACGAACCAGTATGGATAACTACAATCGATTCAGTAACAAGTCTACTAATATCGACCGAGAATTTATTGTTATCCCGTTCATGGGTGGATGTGCAATCGCCAAAGCGTATGTCATGATGCACGAAAGCTTAGATCCGATCCCGACGGATTTTCTGGTGTAGTGGTCATGAGCAAGCAGACTTATGCTAATAAAGTGGCCTCTCAGGGCACATAAACCAAACTAAAATGTGGACTGTATTGTTGTACGCGAGACTTAGCTACTTCTGGTGGCGAGTATCTAGGTCTCTAGGTCTTTGGCCACTGGTATCTCACGACTATAGCCAAAATCCACTGGAAGCAGCGAATTTGAAATGAATGGACCAGGAAACTGGCATCTGGTTGAATGGACGTTACTTCACTCAAAGCCTACAAATTAAGGTGGCTGAACCATGTGTTAAGAATGTCTAGTTTTCGCCTGCCGACAAGAGTGCTGTTTTTCATACCTAATTCGGGGTAGCGAAAGCCTGGAGTTGGACAGAATTTGACATGGCAGAAGGAAGCGAAGGATGTTACGCAAAGCTTGGGTGCCACTGGTGCCCTTCGCCCTCCAGGATGAGGTACACTTGGTATTCCCTTCGCTTGGCTGGGGACACTAAACAATATGGCGGCTAACCGATGTCAGCGGCGTTCTTGTTGTCAGTTTCTATCCATAGTGTCTGGCTGAGTTTTGGAGCAGCAGCTCTAGTTCCGCCTTCCTGTTCCATTCCTTTCCTTCTATGATAGGGCTTTATTGCAATAAATTAACATGTTTGCATGACAGTGAAGCATCAGTGTTCGCATTTTGGCGTTGTCTATGGGGATGGTGATGCCAACAATTTCAACCAGACAAGGAACAGCCTATCGTAGAATAGAAGAACACGTGTGTTTTTATTTTGACGTGCTTCTTAAGCACGGACGGATCGGTGAATGGACGCACAAACGTCCAAAGCCATTTTTTCAGTACTGAGGCCTTATGGAAAACTTCTAAAAGCTCCTGGAAACACATGAACCTGGAATACCTCGGTGGATTTAGCCTTGTCTAAGTCTTCACGACTAACGTTGATACCCGTGGGTAATATAGAGCACAGAGGTAGCGAAAATGGTTGTATGTGCCTCGGCTATCTAACGAATGTAATAATGACTGTATTTCGTTGTCAAAATGACACTTGGTTAGAAAGAGACACGCTATAGGGTGGAACGATAGTGGGGACAACTGTGTGTGCACTTGTTCCTCTGGCTGTTGGCCAATTCTCTCTGGAGGTTTGGGGTAGCACTTTGTGAACACAGAGACGGTTTAAGCGATCTGATCACTGTTTAGCACATCAATCTATCGACTACCTCAGAGAATGTTTAACTTGTTGTAATGAAAGTTTTCGAAAGCTCGTCACTGCTATGCATTAGCAACATTTGCACATACTTATCATCCATAGGTCCAGGAGATCTGTTGTATGTGGTGTTTACAGAAAATTCATACGACCGAGGAAATGTATGAATTTCCTAAGTTTCAACCCTTTGAAGCAGTGACTCAACAGTTCCTTAAAACCAAAGGCCGTCCTAACTGCAATAGTGTATTCAGAAAGACTGTTTGTTTTAAATAATCTTCATTCCTCTCCATTTATTGCATGTTCTCGTTTTTTTGTACAACAGCATCTGCAACCCTCAGCAGAAGGAAAATCTCGGTATGATTGTACAGTACCGCGTCAAAGTCAGATTGGCCCTTGGATTCGGTGCTAGGTGAGCGCAACTGTTCACAAGGGTACTTTCCATTGGTTGATATTAGAGTTCCTCACTTGCTTTTATCACATATTTTGTACGCCAGGAACCAACGACAATTAACAGACGTCTTTTTAGATAGGTTATCGCCAAAAATCAATCGCGTTATTGTCCAGTTACAACCAGTAGCAAAACAGCTCGGTTCTGGTTCAACATGATGAAGTAAAGCACCGTTATTGCACTAGTGCAGGTAGGTTTGAGCATTGTAGTCATAAATTGTGCGCAAATTCTGCGGCCAAGTCGCAGTCTAAAGCCCAACAACTTGATCTATCTGACTGATTTGGTCAGTCTCGGGGATAGCCGAACGCCCTGTCGGTTCATCGAATGAACAACGTAGACATATGTCAACGTGCAAAAGATACTGGAGGTTCATAATGTATGCAGCTTTTCTGTAAAAGAAAAACCTTGAAGGGTCTTAACGGCCAGTAGCCATCTACGTTTCTGTTTATACCACTGATGGTTAATTGAAAAGAATGTTCTGTGTGACAAACCCAGTCATCATAATCTCAGAATCAGTAGTATTAGTTTGATCAACAGGTACGAAAATCCGAAAAGTGAAACAGGCGCTGGAGTTTTGATGTTCCAGCCATTTCGCCCGAAAACCTCCACAAATTGCTTCGCCGTACTTTCGTTGGATATGGGCATTACATGTCGACTGATACTTTTCCATTCCCATTTCGTAGCAACCAATAACTCAGTTTTCGGGCCTTCACACATTTGCTGTGGTGGTGTAGTCCGCTGGATCTCTATCAGATGGAGATCAAAACTGAGTTTATTGGTATCCTGGAGCAGGACCAACGAAATGCCGTCGAGATGTCATCTACACACTTATGAAGTGATTCATAAGTTCTTTGAATGAAAAATGCCAGAAATATCGGTGGCACATCACCACGGGATAGTGCCCTCACTTCGTTGCCCCACTTTTTCCATAATCGATGTTTTGTGCCATCTGTCAATCCTAGGAGTGACTTCTGATGGGATTTCTCAATTTCCGACCGCAATTCCCTTCGACTTCCTCCGTCGAAAGTCGTCCATTGACTGAAACATTAGTGATCGTACAATTTTGTAGTTGGTTGTCAGACCCGTTGATGTCTGACTTGTATCTGGTTTTTCACTCCGATTGCGGACTGATTGGCTGAGTAAGTGCACTAATTGTGCACCAAATCGTTCACCCTCTCCATTGGCTATGCCTCTGTCTATCTATCCACCCTACCGCTTGCTAGAAGCCTTATCACGCCAGGTTCCAGGACGTTTTTTCTGATCGTCTCCTGCACACTTCTTGCCTTCCTATTTCCCAGTGACGTATCTCTAGAATTGCCTTTCACACTGACTCACCCGAAACCGGTTGTGGACCTCGAGGACAATGTTTTGAAAATTGATGAATTGGAAGTCAATCCGACTGCCAGTCCAGATTCTTTTTCTCCGAGTTCATCGCCCGTCACCGAGCCTGTTGCAAATTTCCCTTTCATCCCGGACTTGTCTGAAAATGAAGCCGCCAACGGATCATCCTTGGCCGATCTAATTACGCTTGGAGGGGACGTGGTAGGTGCACATCGACCTTCTACTCCACCAGTCAGGTATGTTGCTAACTTAACTGTACGGTTCTACTCCTGATAGACGTTTGTAGGAATATCCACACCTTGTATCTTTTGACCGTGCTCTCCGCAACAACTCATAGGAGAGGAAGCGAATATTGCTTCCTATCATTTTGCTCAGGCAAAACTTCTCACGAACTGGTAACGAACAAGAGCAATGTTTTGACTCGGTTCATCTTTTTGGTACGAACTGAACTCTTGAGGGAGGCCCTCCTAGTTGCCAGTTCCCCACTGTCTTGTTTTCTATTGAATAAGTTATACATATGCTCCAAGAGCTCTCAGTAGAGCATTTCTATTGAATACATATGCTCCAAGAGCTCTCAGTAGAGACTACAAGGGTGGAGGTCAAACACCGCGAAGCAGAGGCAGCTCTAGTGGATGAAAGGGATATCTCCCATCGTGTTGTCCTGTCTGCTGATCTATTAGTGAAAATGGCCAGTAATAGCGCTCTCATTGTACAAATGTATGCACCAAAGTCCAATCAGCTCTTCAGTAATTTGCTAATTTGTTCGTTTCCTCAGCGTGAAATCTTGCAACTCAAGCGCGTCTATCGATTTACAAGTGTAATACCCGGTATCAATGCGACCACAAAGTGCGTTGAAAAAGCTGCAGGAACTCTGAACTATAAGTTAATGAAGTGTGTTGGAATTAATTGGCCTCGTATTTAGTGTCCGTAATTTGGGACTGAATCTCCTGTAATTTTCAGTCAATGACGCAACTGTTTCGCCAGTGGTGATCGAAAGAACATTCCTTCCAATACGTCATCCATATGAACGTTCATAGGTATGATAGTTGCACAATGAAATCAGTTTCATCCAAGGAATGCTGATTTCATTAATGTCACTCCGATGCGCATATCCTTTATACTGTAATTTGTCGCCATAATTAGACAGGAGATATGCTTGGACATTACAGCAGTCTTTAATGCCTCGTATCGTCCACGGCTGGCACATGTTTCGTGCAGTAAAGGTTGTGTGTTCGACCATCATTCAGTTGGGACCCTTGAGCTTAGCCTCTGAGGAGGGAGTCGCGATTTCGGATCTTCCCAGAGATCCGTGAGATGTCCGTCATTGATGCTTCATCACAACCGTAACATTTGCACCATGCTCCTCGATTTGTTAGCATGGACTGATTTTTAGGATTGGATCTCAAGTAATAACTAAACACCTCACTGCCTACAAGATATGATTAGTACTTTGGGAAAAGTAAACAAATCTCACAAGGGTATTCCATTCTGATATTCCCTCACTTAGGAATCGTTCAACTCCGTTTCACATGTGGGGTAAGAGAATGGTAGTGCCTTATTCTTGTTAAATGAGAATCAGTCATACAACTGGTCGACTATTCATACATAGATGGCATGGTTTTCAAGTACTGAGTGGAACATCCTGGGTTCGTAATGAGACGTGAACTTTTTCTTGGCCTGGAATCACTACACTTACGGAGTGAAATCTCTACTGGGCTCCTAACACAACACTTTTCCAGCTCAAGAAAACATCTCCGGTGTATATCAATGTGTCTCCTCGCAATCCCTCAACATTTTAATTTATCAGGATTTCTGGTGTATTCTAGAGAAGGAACTATTCGCCATTCCTCAACCTTTTAATTTATCAGGATTTCTGGTGTATTCTGTTGTTCTAAACACTAAGCGATGATGCTAGGAAGCACGAGTTATTCAGCACCTTGGAGGATCGTTAACTGAAATATTCTGGTTGAGCGTGTACGGTGGTCGTCAGCGTAACCCATATATTAATAATGAACAAGGAACATTTGTCACCCGGACAAACGTATGAAACCACAAAACAAGACAAACTTCCGAAACTAAGGATTTTAGCTGGGCAGCAATTAGAGCACGACAAGTATCGAGCTACATACTTCGTTATATTAAATCACTTATGACGTATTTCAGCAAACGATCCCTCGGAGTAAACTATAGCTAAGTTTGTAAAAAAAATAGCTTCTCAATATGGAGTCAAAGTGTGGTAGCATCGCTTGCGATCACAACCGTTTAACGTCATTCTCAACTTGGTCAGTAACACAGGGGCATTTTCAATGTTGTTTTTTCTTGAGGACTGAATAGACTTTTGCGTTCTTGCACTTACTATTTGGTTTGAAAAAATGCCAGCTTAACTGGTGACCTGGAGACGGGTATGTAAGCCTGGGGTTCACCTCATAGTGACAGAATGTGGTCGCTCCGTTGAGGTCGAGACTATGGGGAATTTTTATGGTGGTCGACCTTGCCAACCATGTTAATGTTCATCTCGTTCTAGAAAGTATTTCCTTGAGGTTTAGAATCTGTACGCTGGGAAAGTGAGTCCTCAAGTTAATGGGATAAATTAGCATTCCGTTATTTCCCTTTCAGATTGCAGCCAGTTTCTCGTCACTCAGAGAGAAAACCAGAAGATGATGATGACTTGATTTTTGAGGATTTCGCCAGGCTGCGTCTGAAAGCCTCCGATTTCTCAGCTGCTGAGCACGACACTGGGAGGAACTCCCTAGCCATGGCCTCCGGTGATATTGTCTCTTGAACGGTTTACTATCGTATTAAGTGTATAACACGCAAACGAGATGCACAGTGTATATTGCTTTGCGGCACAGTATCTCGGAAAGGTCCACTCGAACTGTTTGTACTATGGTGCTTCGCCTCATCCCCATTACGAAAGATAGATCATGCATCGTCATCTGGTGGAAAACACATAGGCGCCTGTTCCATAACTTTGTTATGTCATGACAATGTGTTCTCATTTCTTTCCTCCATTTTCACCTATACAGTCAGTGGTCAAGTCCTTTTCGAATATCTGTGATATGCCGACCAGAACAAACTCATCCTCATGAATGTAATCTCTTGTATTGCCTTTTGACCGTCTTCCTCACACCTATCGGCCGTTTTCTTGCGATCCTTTTTATATCTTCTTCTCACATGTAAATGGAGATAATCCTGCGCCCATCACAGCACTGTATAAAATGTGTTTGTCGATTAGCGCTTGCTAATTTTTTTTGTATCTGATCATGTCACCCGTGTGCAGATGCCTAGGATTTCTATGTTAAGCGAATGATTTCTAGCGCCCAAACATGGCTTCGATCATTTATTGTAGACTTTCTTTGTTTCACCTGTTCGGCTCAGCCTAATTTTTCTTGTTTGAATTCTCATGCAAAAGTCTTTTCTTCTTTTTGGGACGACTTGATTTTCATTCACCAATCCCGTTTGCCAATTATATTAGCATTACTTTAGTAGGTCTTCCATGAGTCATTAAAATGGTGAAGGATCGACCTGCTCCAGGTTTCTGTCAATCGCTGTTTGGAAATCACATTACCGTCGCTTGCTTTTCTGTATCCTTGTTTATTTTACTTATTTGTTGCCGGTGGTGCTGCAACTTGCCACATCTGCGGTATTTTATTGATGGTTTTGTTACAGTTCGGCAACAGATGAGCTTAAACCAATTGAGTCTTTTGCAAAAGAGATGGATTTATCCTCACCGAGGTCTAGACCACTCGAGAATCATGAATCCGTTTACGTCTCACCCGGCGGCTTACTAACGGTATACGCTGATCGCCCACTCAAGCTAGTAGCGTTTTACTTGCTACTACCTCATTTCACTTATCCCAATTTCATCCGGAATTTCATGATGGTACCGCAATCCTAGTTCAATGTGCTAACCCTATTCCGCTTGTCAGCTAGCTGAATTTGTGCTCCGTGAACTAACCGTGCTTTCCGGTATAAATTATACTGTAATTCAATTTAGTAATACAAACAACCTGGTGTGTGATGTGGGCGATTGGTACTATGGAAGCCAAATTCTCTGGAATCGAGTCAACTGAGTGGCAGCAAGGGACATCATTTCAAGCACGTGCATTTTTATGGAAATGAATGCTCCCACTTCTCAATGACCATCAAAAATCATTCACGAGACCAAATGGGATAGCTGGGAAGATGTTGTGTACCGCTTCCAGACTACAAGGTTTAAAATAGTCCGACTTAAAAGCTGCTGGATGTTAGGGCAGATAACCGCCGGGACTTCGGTGGACCACAACAGCCACTGAATTGGCCGTACACTTCTGCTATTTTGAAGAGTGCAGAAATCGGACCGTCTGTACCATGGGCTTTGTTGTACTGAAGCAATAAAATTGCATTATGAATTTCTGTCGTCAGTTGTGAACTCCGGTGTCCAACGTGCTCATCTGGTCCTTCTAGAGATTGAGTTGATGGAGACCAGCTGATTTGTTCAGGATGACATTTTTGTGGATGAAATGAAGCGCCCTATCCTTTCAGAAATATTTTCACCTCCCCTGTTCAGACCAGCTGATCAGATAGGCCGAGATGGTGTGACTGTTCCCCATTACGAAGTCTTTCTCCATTTCCCGGGCTTTTGTCATCCACCAGTGCTTTCTGTCAATCCTTAGGCTCTTTTTTATTCGGAGTTTTAGGAATCTGCACCCGCCACCATTGTCGTTTGTTTGTGGTATATTTTTCCTTACTTCAGCCAGAACTCCCGATCATGACGAAATCTGGTGTTCATTGGGATGCGTGAGTGATTTCAGACAGACGGTTTAACAAGCTGTGATCTTGGCTTCTTTCATTTTTTCTAATCGCAATCCAAACTACCATTACAATCCCGGTACTGATTCAGTTCTGGGAATTTCTCAGCTCACTATTGTTGAACTACAGAGACGCCTTGCAGATGATAAACTGAACGCCATTGCGAATGGTAATTCTTTGGAACCGGCATCCTTGTAGTGCCTGTTGGAAGAAATGTATTTAGATTCACCATATCAATCCAGAATAGTGCGCTTAGGGAATAAAATAGTTTTGGGTCGTAAAGGAAGTTGATACATTTGACTCATTCAGACAGTAATTTACGTCACACAGGGCCGATATTATCTTGCTGCTTAGTAGCAGAATATTCTGGTGATTGCCCATTGGGATTATTAATACAGATGGTCCAACGTCATGGCCAACAGGGCATACTCTTTTCAACAGTGTAGACTGAGGCAACATACAGCACTCGGCACCCCTGCACTAACCGAATGCCTCAGTATCTGTGGACGTGATCAGCGGCTTAATTGAAGATCGGCTCTCCTGTATTTACGCTGGGCTTACCCAGCAGGGGCTACCGATGGGACCTCGTCAAAGTGGGCACTCACGGAGGAATGATCCCATCTCGGATGCGAAAGTTGTATATGTACTTAGTCAAACGTGGATATTTTGTGTAGTCTTTGTGTACACTTTTCTTCTGAGCATCTATTGAAGACCATCTGACTCTCACAATAGTTCATGGAGGAGAAATGTTACTCGCAGCCGCAATGCCTGCAGTCTCCGCACTGCAACCGTCGGTTAGCCCAGCCCGCACGTGATTTGCCAAGGAAGAGGCTGGTTAGCACGCAATCAAGGTAATCGCTAATTGGTCTGCATAACGGATCCAGCAATGGTAAGTTTCTTGAGCTACGGAGAGCCTAGTTTAACATTAAACTAGTTCCCTATTCAGAGCATGCTTACGGAACGACCAGAATGCTTTTTGACGAGAATTCCATGTGTGGACTTGCAGTGAATTAGCTGTTTGTTTTCACAGGTTTGTCCTCTTATTTCAATTCATTTTATCAACAAACAACCACCTACGGTGCGAACGATGGTTTAGGTCAACGAAACAAGAGAGGGCAGGGAAATATAGCGCAATTGGTCGGTTGGTGTCGAGATATTCTGGATGCTCGAAGAAACAGGAAACTGGGTAGCTGCGCACTAAATGCAGTAGCTTTGATTCAAAGCGTAACTGGTCACATGACTAAAACATGTCTGTCATGAACTATCGGTCAGTTACATCCCCTGTTTTCCATCAAGGGAGGTGGTAGTGCTTCCCTGTTTCCTTAGTGGACCAACGACTGTCCACCTCACGGCCGTCCCTATTCAGCGCAAGGATGAGCAAAAATAGCTCTGTGAGATAAGAGCTCCGTGAAATGCGAATGACGTATCTTAACCAGCATAACTTGTGTAGCGTGAGTGTTCGGTCTCCCAAAAACTATCTGGTTAACGATCAGGTATGTACCCGAATGCCCAGAGGAACGTGCCACCAGCTTTCATGTGCACGCCGAGAGAGAACGGCCTGTTCGCATCTTTGCTTGAATGCCTGATATTTATTCGCCCGTAACAAGATAAAATAACAAAAGAAAAGACGCTGAGATTGTTGTTCCATCCTCCTGTCCCAAAGTGACGGTTCGTCCCACTATTATTCGGGCTGCGACACTAATCCTGTACACGAACCGAAGCAACCAATGGAGTGCTTTGTTCGCCTTTCAAATTGTAATTTAAACGAACCTTATGTTTTTACTCTTGGGCATTGAAGAAATTCGACCGAAAAATGCAATTGACAATCTATTTCGACGGGGGCATGTCCAATCTCGCATTTGCTCGAAGGTCGTAATGCAATACAAGCATGTATCAGTAGACAGGCGCACACTAAATTGTTTTTATCCGATTTGTGTCAGCCCGTATCGATCGACGAATATTTCTGGTAGGTGATTGTACACACTGAGAAGAGCGCATTTCAGATAAAATTAGGAGCAAATTGTTTTTGTCCGGTTATTTTCTACGTCGAAGCTGCTGCTCATTTTCTGTTGTTTATGAAAATCGGTTTTGTTGTTTCGCTCTTGGGGTGAACAGTCCGTCGGATCAAACGTATTCCCATTTCCCAAGGGTACGAGCTTGAGCTGGATGCAGTGTCCGTACCGTAACTAATGGTGGCGTTGCACTGCAATATTGAAAACAATAGCGTTTAAACACTACTTGGATTTATCAGACCTATTGTTTTTACTGGAAGTAATGTAAGAAGGCGAATAACATTAATAATAAGCAAGTGTATATAGCGGCTGCCAGGGACACTGTAGTACAATCGAATCGCACACAAAAAAGAGTGGGACTTATCGAGTTCTTCGGTTGATAAGTTGTAGTGAACGATGCTGGGGTTTGCTGGACGCAATTGTATTGAATGCGGGTCATGACCGAGTGTGTTGAAATCTGGCTGGTTTCTTGTCGCTTATCGAGCCCAGACTTTTCCCGCACAGTTGGTCGTGTGTAGCTTTGAATTGCCTCAGGTCAAGGCGCTGTGTGAAGTGATGAGCGTCGGCCTGAGGCGATTCAAAGCTACACACCACCAACTGTGCGGGAGGAGTCTGGGCTCGATATCGTTTGGACTAAACGACAAGTGTTATTCGCCTTCTTACATTAATTCGAGTAAAAAAATAGCACTAATAAATTGGTGAGTCCAACTTAGTCAGTCCTACAATTAAACACAAGTTATTCCATCAACTGCAGCGATACTATCACCCAGCCTCAATGCCGCCTCTGTTCATCTACCGCCCTTCTGGCACCATGACCCCTGCAGGTGCAGGCACAGCTCGCTCTGCGAAGTATCGCTCAAGAACACAGTATGTACTATCATGTGTTAGCTATACTTCCAGCAGAAATAGCGCCAGATCTGCGTGACATCCTGATGGCCCCAGACAGCGTCAAACCTTACACGATCATCACCCGCCCAATGCTTTTGGAAAGTAAAAGACTCGAACAGCTGATTAGTGGAGAGACGTTAGATGGCTGTACATCATTTCAATTCTTACATCGGCTGTACTATATACTGGACGACAGAAAAATAAAGGATGCCATATTCAAGCGACTTTTTCTTGAACGTTTGCCAACACACGTAAAATCCATCCTGGCACCAGATTCCGGCAAAGTCCCTTGACCCAACTCGCCAACATAGCGGATAGAATCCTAGAAATTCAACCTTACTCACCCCATCTTAATTCTCTCGACACATTTACCGATATTCCGTCACTTCACGCCCGTATCGACGAATTAATCAAACAAATATCGGCTATTGCTTTTGATCGTACCCCATGTTGGTTTACGTCTCCGCATCAGCAGAAACACCACCATTCTACTTCCGTATCCCGTCCATCAGGGTACTGTTGATACCATACTGAATTCGACCGGGTTGCTCGAAAATGCACAGCACCTTGTTCATTTCGGGTGTCACCATCCGCAGTTAAATCTCAATCGGGAAAACCAACAGGCCGGAGAGCAGAGGCCTAGATTACAACACTTGCCGTCTCCTTCTCTTAAATAGGAACTCTGGTCTCCGTTTTCTCGCCGACACCGGCGCTGATATTAGTGTCATCTCTGTAGCTGCTAATAACTCCAAACTGACACCTTCCCCACTTAGAATGTGGGCTGCTAATCGCACAAGCATTAAAACATATGGACAACGAGCGCTAGACCTCAACCTCGGCTTACGTAAAGAATTCTGATGGTTTTTCATCATTGCAGACGTACATCAACCGACTCTGGGGGCAGCTTCTCTGACTCATCGTAATTTACTAGTAGACTTAAAACGTCAAGGTCTACTTGATGCCACCACTCAATTAGCGGCCAGAGGGAAGCCAACATTTACGCCGAACATTTGCCCAATAACGCTATCGCCCCACGGTTCTTCCCTTCACCATGACTTACTCCGCGAATTTCCGGAGCTCTTAAGACCGAATTTTCATCAAGCAGAACCGATACACTCCTTTGTTTATCACATTGACGCACGTGGAACTCCCGTTTACTCACGTCCAAGACGTCTTCATCCGGAAAGACTGAAAATTGCTAAAGAAGAATTTCAACACACGCTCCAGCGGGGAATTATTCGGCCGTCCAAAAGCGTATGGGCTGTACCACTTCACATGGTTTCGAAGAAAACCACAACAGATTGGAAACCTTGTGATGATTATCGAGAGCTAATAGATTTACAAAGTTTAAAAGGAGAAAAGTGAGAATTTCACCTTTTCTCTGCGAAAATTGACTGAACGTCACAACAGATTGGAAACCTTTTGATGATTATCGAGCACTAATAGATTTACAGTGTAAAAGGGTAAAAGTGAGAATTCCACCTTTTCTCTGCGAAAATTGACTGAACGAGCACTCTTTCTCAAGGATGATCTTTATGAGGAGAAAAGTGAACTTATCAGAATGCCACCAGGAAGTGATTTTTTAAAATCCATTTATTTTATCTTTCCAAATCACTGAAGGCTTGTGTGGCGTATGAAGGATGATGTGTGGCATCGAATTATCGTCAGGGAAGTGTCTCAGTTTGTATTATAATCTAAGTAGTTGCCTTCGAACAGAAACAACAGTAAAGTATTTATTTCAGGATGAAGAACCTGCAGGAATGGAAAATGAAGGGAGGGTTGTTGGATCGTGTGTGAATACGAATTTTCCATCACTTTTTTCACAAACTTAGACTTTCAACGTCTTACAGCAGTGGTCAGTAGTATGTATTGTGAATGCATATTTGTGGCGTCCACCTTGATAACCTGCACAGTTCTTGCTCACTTGAACAGAGGTTGTGTGTGGCTTTATAGGGAACAAATTCGAATCCTCTAGTAAAAAGGTAATGGAAAATATTTACCGAGTCTGGTCCTCAGTTATGTTCTTCCTTCAGTTATAGTTATGTGGGAATCCAACTTCCATGATACATTGCCTGTCTACACAAACATGGAGTACTGAATGCGCCTCTGTTCAGCGTAAAACGTCCGCTCGCAAAATTGTTCCACCGAAATTGGGTTATCCTTCGGTGAAGTCTTCCTTTAAAGAGGGCATCTCAAACTATCTGACGCTTGTCACGCCCTAAACCGGTTCAATTCGACTAAGACCTCCGTTACAGACTAGCTAGACCGGGGGTTGTTTCGGTGCACGGGCTCTGGTTGAGCTGAACCGTGATGTTTGTAAATGGTTCATTGTGGACGAATTTGGACTTTTGGAGTCGAACATCCCGGAAATTCAAGTGAGCATATAGTTATGCTTCTCGTTACTTTACGTTGGTGAAAACAGAACAATTCAGTCGCGGTTGACTGAGCTACATTCACCTATGTGCGCATTTCACTGTGGGACGCATTATAAATGCAAGCACATAGGAGGTGAAGGAGACATTTCTATGCTTACCTGAACAATCGTAACCACCCATTAATCTTGGTATCAGCTAATAATAATAGGAAAATTCTTCACACCTTTACAGTCCAATGACCTCGTGCGAACTCGTAATATGAATAGGTAGAATGGCAAAAGTATTCGGCCATTCGAATTTTTACTTTTCACCAATTCGCCTCTTTTTGTGGGTAAAATTTGTTGGTATAAATCTCACGCTGGAACAGATATGTTGCCATACGCAGCGAATCAACATGTTCCGCGTTTCGAAAACAAATACTTTCCTTTCATGTCTTCATGAAATCGACATACATTTCACCAAGCCCTTGTTTCTTGTAATGTGAGGCAGACTTGACAGAAACAGTTTGGTTTACCTTGACTATGGGACTGGATATAAACGCCATCGCTGTGGAACCGACGCCGTGCGCGCAGAGTTAGTATGGCTCTTTCCTCACTTGACAGCTGCTGGTTAGGCGATACGTCGTATACATGATTGAAAAGTGAGCAAAGTTTCACAGGCAGTAGGTGTGTTACTTTATGCAATTTTCTAGCTTTTACTAGCATGAAACTGATTTGCGTCTTGCAACTTTTCTAGCAAATGCAGTAATGTTAATATTTTCTTTCTGATTTCACTGCTCGCCTTTTTTATTTGGCTGTCTTTCTCTGCTACACTGAGCGATGCTCCATGCAGTTTTCTAGCTTTTACTAGATTTACTGATTTGCGTCTTGCAAATTTTCTAGTAAATGCAGTGATGTTAGTATTTTCTTTCTGGTTTCACTGCTCGCTTTTTTTATTTGGCTGTCTTTCTCTGCTACACTGAGTGATATTACTATGGATTGGGCTGACTGAAATCAAGGAATGTCAGATCTGAGTTAGGCTGACTGTCGTCGCAGAACCATCCATCATCCATATCCGAGTGCTCAACCATTTAACACGAGAACAGAAGGTTAATCTCGGATGGTCATAAAGCGGGATTGTTATTGAGTAGAGTTGTGAGTAGATTGAGTAGATTTTGTGAACCTGAAAACTGATTGTAGAAATCCTTGAAAAAGGTTGCCCACGGTAACCCAACTTACAGCATTTTATTCCACTACCTTGTTTTGACTTTAGAAATTCCATAATAATACACCACATGGCGCCATCAGAAGTTTTTCATGAATGTTGTACGCAGATGTTACGTGTCTACCTGAGAAATGGTACCTTTGATGGATGAGTAGTCTGAGTTTCGGGGTTACTAACATCGCTGTTCCGTGTTCCTTGAATTAATTAATCCCTCAGATCGTTTTTCAAAGACCTGCTTGTTGATCTTTATTTCCCATTTTATGCCAATGGATACGGGATAGCTGTCTCACCCGAAGATATTTAGGAGGAAGCCTCAACTTATTCACGATTGAAGGCGCAATTTTTAGAAGAAAATAATCGGCCAGTGAGCAAACTGTATGATTTTGAATAAGAATAGATTCAAGACTGAACCAGACGAAATCTGGTGTCCCTATTTATAATATCGCCCCGACCACTAGGCTGCGACCTGTACAAGGCAAATAAAAAAAATTGATACACCGGTTAGTTATTGTCTGAAACTTCGTCTTGCGCATCTATTCAAGTTGGAAGTTCCTTAAATTAATCTACATATTATTCGTGAATGATTGGGCTTGATAGATGAACTGTAATGTCATTTAGGAATACAAGTGAGTGTAAAAGGACGACTGCAACTAAAATAAAGATAACTGTGAAAACATCACAAATCTTACCTTAGCAAACAAATACCACCAAGGGTGAAGCCTAGTGTGGAGTTGACTCAAAGGAAGACTTTCATATAGCCAGTGGTGGACCGTGTCCGCTTGGACTTACCTCCATTCGTTTGAAATATTTCTTTATGATGACCAATACTAGAAACAAGCTTTCATCACTTTAGTTGAGCGAAGTTGAAAAATAGGTTGCAATAACAGGTTGGACAGATTTAAAAAAAACGCGAAATACCTCGAGGTGGTGAAAAAAACCTTTGTTGTTGTTGGAAGACAAATTAATACGGATCAAGGGACTTGCTCTACATTCAAATCAATCTCAGCCTCTTCCTTTGTCCTACTGTGCTTTTTGCAATAAACCTCTAGTTTTCCCCGTACTCAATACAATGAGTCTGGCCTATAAAAGTTGCATCAAACTTTCGACCAATCGAGTTTGTTCCAACTGCACAGTTGTTTATAAAGGCAGATCTAAACTTCCAATCCACCAGAACTACAAAGTGTTTGCTTGCCATTCTTCACCTGACACAACCTCACCCTAGTGTTGCTCATGTCAAAAGCATTACTCATCAGTGAGAGTTAAACACTAGTGAGAATATTTCATGTGAAGCATTAGTAGACTGACACGTGAGCGTCGCGTACGTCGAGTGGAGCCAATGGAGAGCTGTAGACCGCATCGGAGAAGTGGCCCTAACAGCATTTCACATCCCACTGCATGCGATATGACGTTTGGGGAATGCCATGCATAACTAACTCGATTAGTTTACAAAAGAATAAGCAGTATTGTTATTTTTGTTCCAAGCTCAACAGGAATAAAAAAAACAAGGAAGAGAGGTGGGCCTTATAGTGTAAAGCACACTCTAGCTGCTGAGCCCTAAACAAGACAAAACAGACGGCACACCGACAGTGAATTCTTTATGAAAATTCGCAGTTTAAAAGGGTGTATCCCATGTGAACTATTTGTATGTCTTTGATTGCTTGCGGAGTCAGAGGAGACCCTTCAGAAAAACCTTCAAGATGTCGTCTTGAATGTTTTTAGATCCCAAACTGCTGCTTTAAAACGAAGAATTTATTTTATTAACGATTATCTCTTAACCCCTCTGTAAAGTCATCACACAGGGAACACCTCCTGAATATCGGGTTTTACTCCTTTAGGTTTTCCTTTGATATAAACGACCACCCCAAAACAAAGGGCCTAACCATGAGTAGGTACCCTTCTTCCAGTAAAACTGCAATTGTGGCCTATCGATCGCACGCGTCCTTGCTCTCATTTCAGAGTACCGTTAGATTTTTATGCAAACTCCTGTTTTCGCGACTATAAAACACTCACTACGTGTATGCTGCGAGTCCCACAAGCTCCCCATCATGCACCATCCATTATGTCATTAGGACGCCAGCTTGCATTCTTGTGACTATTGATTGTAGTGTACCTTTCACTGTTTCTGTATAACACTGGGACCGTAAACACATCATACATGGCACACAGTGATCCGCATTCATATGTTGGGAATAGTTGTGACAATGTGGAGTAAATGCTTTCCCACAGGCTTTCATTTATGAAACGTTTTGTAGGTGAATCCGGGATTTGTAGAATTTTCATTCACATCACCTTATTAACCTCATTTGTCACGTGCAGCATCCATTGTGCTCTTGGGGGACTTTGCATTCGTATGTCAGACGTGCACGGCTCAATCCCGCCACGATCAAGCATGTGTACTAGTGATGATTTTTAGTAAAAGTGAAACTCCAGCCCAGTGTTCCTCCTCTTGGTTATAAAATATGTGTACACCTCATAAGGACGGGGGCCTGCAGACAAATTGAAAGTCCTTCAGAGAGATGAAACCAGGCGTTACGCAAAATTCGCCGCTTGCTTACAAGGGCCACTCCTACGACTAACGCATGCACCAAACCAAAATCCATAAATCAGAACAACATATGGAAGTTGTATTAAGCAAAAACGTATTGTGTCAACCTGCCAAGAGCCCAAGCAACAAAAATGGGAAACGAACCAATCAAGTTAGAGGGAAAACCAATAAAAATAAAGGCTGTTCTGTCGACCAATCGAATGATACGAGTACTACCTGGAAAACAGTATACGGGGAAGGCAAAACGGATCAATTGGAATAAAGGAACGAAACTGCTGAAATGGAGGTACTCAAAGAACTCGTCTGACGGAAAGCAATCAGAACATGGTGCAGCTCAAATCCCGAAAAGTTCTATCAGGTTACGCTCTAGAAATTCACCAAACAACCACTCACGTCTTAGTTATCAAATGCTCTTCAGAAGCTATACCAAAGCAGGCAGGAGTGGAGGAATTTCCATCCCAAACGATACTGACGATATCATCACGCGTGGACACTAAAAGTTTGTAAGCCACCACTCACGGTTATCAAATGCTCTTCAGAAGCTATACCAAAGCAGGCAGGAGTGGAGGAATTTCCATCCCAAACGATACTGACGATATCATCACGCGTGGACACTAAAAGTTTGTAAGCCAATTGCCAACCTCCATTAACAGGTCGAAGGCCACCTGATCAACACCCAATTAACTCACATAAGCCAACAATATTTAGACAAAGTGCCTGTTCAATGCATATTCGCCTTATCTCTTTTTAGGACTGGGACGATGCTATTTCGGGACGGGCACTTAATGCTTTACACGTTTTGCGTGAATCGGCATGTGGGGGCAAGGAATATAGTGGTGGGTTTCAGGGAGTGGTTGGGTGGTGCATTATAAAGGTTCGCAGGGTGTAACTGTTAAGAGAATTTGTACAGGACGAAACCTGGAGCCACACAATTTTCACAAACAGCCGGCTTCAGTACAGTCAATAGTCCTGAGTCCCCCGGTAGGTTTCAGGGAGTGGTTGGGTGGGGCATTATAAAGGTTCGCAGGGTGTGACTGTTAAGCGAATTTGTACAGGGCGAAACGTGGAGCCACACAATTTTCACAGACAGCCGGCTTTAGTACAGTCAATAGTCCTGAGTCCCCCGGTGTGCGTCTACCAAGCAGTTTGCGTAAAACTCGGGCCTGACATGGAATTCGTGCATATGTTGCACTCATCTGTCGTTGACATTTCGGTACCACCTGCTTTTAGGATGGGAGCGATCGTCGCCGGTCAGCTGTGATGGCGTCGAAACCGAGCTGCCTAGCCTTCGTGCACCACTGGGTTTGGAAGAAGCTTTCAGACGAGCTAAGCATACTGTTCGCTTATCCAGGCTGGAGCAAAGGGTTCCTGTGCAGTGCAGTATATAATGTGCTAATGAGTGTGGAAACAAGTAGTCTGTCAGGTTTCTGTTTTGCCAGGACAGAGGGTGAACGCCATTGAAAAGGCTTGAAGCAACAGTTCATTTAAGGCCTCGGTGGCTTGGTTGAAAATCGGAAAAACGCAAGTCCCAAGTCCACAGTTCTCGTCGAAACGAAACGAGCAGAGGTAGATTTTCACATCCTTTTCATTTTAAAATGTCTGATTGCTCTTCACATTTGCCGATTGAAAATGCATGGGCGAACAGCTGCCCGTGGTCACGACAGAGCTCAACACGAATCCATCCACCTAATGTTTGTAGCTAGGTCTTGTCCCAACTCAGCGTATGATCCATTTAATGACTAATGTGTGCTGCATGCATTCATTCGTGACCTAATATGGAAAAAATTTTCAATTCATCAAAACCCGGTGATGCCCTGAAAGTAATATGCACAATATTATGAACTGGACTGGCAGATTCGGGTAGGATGTTTTCGGGAGAATACTAGTGGTCAGTTTTTGGAGGTAGCATAGAGTAACTCCGATCCGTTAGTCTCTGGTTTGTCGTTAGCATTCTTTGAATGATCACTATCTCTGATTCTTTTGTTGAGTACAGCCATGTGAGTTCTATTCACGCAAGTCACTAATTTTCACGTTTAATTTCAAAGAATTGTAGCAGCACAATTTTACTTTCGGACTTCGAAACTCGACAAGATGCCCAGAATAATCTACCCTTGATCTTCACAAGTATCACATGACGAATCTACTGCTCGGCGATTATGTGGCCACATGTTACGCTTGATCGACTTTCCGTCACCATCACTGTAAAGTCACATCAGTTAATTGTATAGTTATGATAGCTGTACAGCATAGTCAGCTACGTTACGCAGGTAACACATCCACTGTCATCCATTGGATGGTGAAGAAATCTTTTTGGTGATCTGTGTACTTGTGACCCCTACCTGTGTAACGGTGATACCACTGATCGGGAGGCACACGAGTAGTATGTATTGTTCATAGAATTTCGCTTTGCGTCGAATGAAAAATGGTATTCTCTTGCGGAATTCGCGGGGCCACTTTGTAACATTTGTTTTTATTTGACCGACGAATGATTGGAGGCAAGGAATCCCCAGGAAGACTCGTTCGGGAGAAGATCTGTGTTCAGTTTTTGTAACTAAGATGCAGATTAGAGTTTTGCTTCCTTGTTCAACGGTCTGTAACTGTGCGTCTACCAAGCAGTTTGCGTAAAACTCGGGCCTGACATGGAATTCGTGCATATGTTGCACTCATCTGTCGTTGACATTTCGGTACCACCTGCTTTTAGGATGGGAGCGATCGTCGCCGGTCAGCTGTGATGGCGTCGAAACCGAGCTGCCTAGCCTTCGTGCACCACTGGGTTTGGAAGAAGCTTTCAGACGAGCTAAGCATACTGTTCGCTTATCCAGGCTGGAGCAAAGGGTTCCTGTGCAGTGCAGTATATAATGTGCTAATGAGTGTGGAAACAAGTAGTCTGTCAGGTTTCTGTTTTGCCAGGACAGAGGGTGAACGCCATTGAAAAGGCTTGAAGCAACAGTTCATTTAAGGCCTCGGTGGCTTGGTTGAAAATCGGAAAAACGCAAGTCCCAAGTCCACAGTTCTCGTCGAAACGAAACGAGCAGAGGTAGATTTTCACATCCTTTTCATTTTAAAATGTCTGATTGCTCTTCACATTTGCCGATTGAAAATGCATGGGCGAACAGCTGCCCGTGGTCACGACAGAGCTCAACACGAATCCATCCACCTAATGTTTGTAGCTAGGTCTTGTCCCAACTCAGCGTATGATCCATTTAATGACTAATGTGTGCTGCATGCATTCATTCGTGACCTAATATGGAAAAAATTTTCAATTCATCAAAACCCGGTGATGCCCTGAAAGTAATATGCACAATATTATGAACTGGACTGGCAGATTCGGGTAGGATGTTTTCGGGAGAATACTAGTGGTCAGTTTTTGGAGGTAGCATACAGTAACCCCAATCCGTTAGTCTCTGGTTTCTCGTTAGCATTCTTTGAATGATCACTATCTCTGATTCTTTTGTTGAGTACAGCCATGTGAGTTCCATTCACGCAAGTCACTAATTTTCACGTTTAATTTCAAAGAATTGTAGCAGCACAATTTTACTTTCGGACTTCGAAACTCGACAAGATGCCCAGAATAATCTACCCTTGATCTTCACAAGTATCACATGACGAATCTACTGCTCGGCGATTATGTGGCCACATGTTACGCTTGATCGACTTTCCGTCACCATCACTGTAAAGTCACATCAGTTAATTGTATAGTTGTGATGGCTGTACAGCATAGTCAGCTACGTTACGCAGGTAACACATCCACTGTCATCCATTGGATGGTGAAGAAATCTTTTTGGTGATCTGTGTACTTGTGACCCCTACCTGTGTAACGGTGATACCACTGATCGGGAGGCACACGAGTAGTATGTATTGTTCATAGAATTTCGCTTTGCGTCGAATGAAAAATGGTATTCTCTTGCGGAATTCGCGGGGCCACTTTGTAACATTTGTTTTTATTTGACCGACGAATGATTGGAGGCAAGGAATCCCCAGGAAGACTCGTTCGGGAGAAGATCTGTGTTCAGTTTTTGTAACTAAGATGCAGATTAGAGTTTTGCTTCCTTGTTCAACGGTCTGTAACCGGTCAGTTGGCATTTCCGAATAAATAAATCCGCAGCGAAGGCCTTCTTCCTTTCACCTGCATCCTGGAAAACAAATTTTGCTGTTTCCTGGCTATCTTGCCAACAGTCATTGATTCACTTTGTCAGTCAGTGTGTCATTCGCCCAGGATTCTTAATAAGAAAAATTTTCCCGTTGGTGCGTGATCCATGCTCGTAAAATGTATATAATCGGTTTTACGCTGGAGAAACATCCAGTAACCAAAATGTCGGACAGAGTGGTTGATATCTATTTCCGGCTTATCGCGATTAGCACTCTAGTCAATCCACAGAAGACAGTTACGTTAAATTCGACATAGGTGAGATGGCGACTCAACTGTTTCATTGGTTGTGACAAACAACCAATTTATTTATCGACAGATAAAGTAGACAGTGTGATTAAAAGGGCGAAATTCGTGAAGCAGAGCAAATCCAATACAATTTTCGAGAACGAGACCACTCCACAGACTTTTAAGAGCAGAGCTATATTTGTTCCTACTATCTCGGCTGTGGCTTGCTCAAACAGGGCCAAGGAGAGCAGCCTACAAAACACAAGAACGGGCATGAATAAGACTGAATTTCATGAAATCTGATGCACACTGAGGAAATCCAGAGGCACCAACTGTCAGCTGATCTGTGATAGAACAGTGATTATGATTTTTAGATGCACGGTAAATATCTGGTGAGATATGCAACAGCACACATACTTCGTGCTTATTGTTAGCAACCAGAATTCAAACTAACGCTTGACGTAACACTGCTCATAAGTTTTCTGGGGCCTATTCACTAGTCATCAACCGGTTCCTCCCTTCTTTGGGCCCATCAGGTAGGAGCATTTCTCGAACTTGTGTCAGGCCTATGATCCACCTGAACCCAAATTGTACGAAACTTGCGAAATACACTACTCTGCACGCCGGTCTGATCGTTTAGGATGCTTACTTGAATTTCAGGTGATTCTCTTGTTCGTAATATTGTTCGACTGAATATGCTTTACAAATAACTCCTCGTGTTTCACCTAGCAAAGCAACCGAGATAAATAAATAGATTCTTTAGAAGGAAACTATTCTTAAGGTTGCTGGAATCTCTTCGACGGCCATGACCGGTTTCGCCCTCCTTAAGACTCGTCTGGTAGGCTCGGTCCCTGAGTATCTGTCAATCTTATGCTCCACTTGAACCCATATTAGCTGAACTCAACGAAATACCCTAATTTTGTTTTACCGGGAGACTCAGCTGAATCTTTCATTCACAGCATTGCTCTGCGTCAAGATAATTATATATCTGAAATACCATACCAACTAAAACACGGCGCGGTCTTTGTGTGGCGTATTCGCCTGAAAAACAACATCAACAAGAGATTCAGTTGAGTCACCCGTTAACAACAATACAATTTGCAAATGAATATATTCCGTCGAGTGCGTACAAATTGGTTTTCAAGTAAAACGTTAGATAGATTGGAAATGCACCTATTGAAAAATACAACTGTGAGTTTAGTCCCAAGAAAGGCTGCCAGAGATTATTCAGTAGCCATACTAGTAGGGTCTTATATCAAGAAAAAATACACCTCGATATCCCGAATATTGCGTCAAGCGAAACAGGAGCGATCTTTGTAAGCAAAGATAGTTGAAAAATTTCGGATGCAACAGATCGAGTTAAATCTTACGTCAAAAACAAAGTTGAAGCTCACTTACTGGCCAAGCAGCCTGTACAAATTTATGTTAATATAAATATAGTAGAACGAGATAAGGAACGGAGTGATTGAGTGACTAGTTATTTTTCACCGTGGACACATTCATCCGCTGGCCCACGCCGTGCTTTCTTATACACTCAAGTCTGTTAACTAGTAGTATTTTTAACTTTTCATCCAATCGCTTCCAGCAAGAAGCAAGCACTCTTTTTGTTCAACGAAGCGCTTTTCCGCCATAAATCTAATATCACTGACTGCCTAAATTAAACCAGATGGACCGTTTGTGTTTTAGATGATACTAGCTGATGGCAACGAGGGCATAAAAAGACCATATTCGATTTTAGATAACAGGTGCGCCTATTCACAAAACCACATTGTAACCACAACTAAACTCCCATGGGAAATCAAATTCCTCTTAGGCCGAACAAACCGAGGGGGAAAGAAAACCAGTTAGTGCAACAATTATTCTACGTGTGTGATGAAAAATGAGTTGTTTCGACACTTGCAAAAGAGAGCGGTGATCTGATCCGGATCATCGCCATAGGTCTGGAGAATTAAGGAAGAGAGAAACTTCGCCAGACGCATTGAAATTATTGAGAATACATTTAGTATAATTGAGCCACTGTAAGTAGACTGCGACACGTAACGGAAATGAAAAGCCAGACAGGTTTTCCAAGTCATTGCTAATAGCAGCAAATTATCTCTAGAAGACGGGATTCACACTACCCATATTTCTACTTCTTTATTGTTATATTTCTTCCTTTCACAAAACAATCCATTTTGAGAACTTTCGCAAATATTTTGGATCATATGTGCAATTAAAAACAAAGCTGTAAATTGCCCAACAGCACAGCCAAAAAAATGACCGGAATTTTCATCAATTTTTGCACTTATAATTGGTTATAAACACACGGTTCATTAGAACGTGGCGCAACACTCCCTGCTTACGAGACTGACCTCCTGAGAAGCACCCTGGAGAAAGAAACGGTCCTGACTATTTCTTGCCTCCTGGTGCCCCATTCAAGGGAACCATCGATTCAGCATTAAACATGCCCATGTAACAACTCACCTGGAGATTAACTTAGCAGTTTTCTGGTGGTCTGTTTATGGTCACTGGTAAAAGCAAATAGGAGGTTGGGTAATACTTTAACTGATATTGTTCTGAAGACCGAACGGACTGTTGTACTCTGGATTATATGTCAGTTATCTTGAGGCCTATGGCGAATTCGTTATTCTCGGGGACGGTGGTCACATCAAGATACTGTTCTCTAGAATGAAATATCTATATCCAGACATCACATCTAAAGCTGAGCAGAACAAGCTTAACCTGTTCAATTCATCGGTCTTTCAGGAATCTTAATCAGAGTTAACTAGGACCGACAAATGTTCATATTTAAAACGCTTTATATCCATTGTTGTAAGATCTGTTTTCGTGAGCAAACTGAACGCGAACATATACGAACAAAAAGCCTTTAAAAAAGGAACACCGTGAGTAGTGTATTACGTCTATACATGTATCGCAATATTTTGAATGTCCTACCAAATGATACATGAAGCGGCCTAGTGCAGCACATCCGGTTGCTTAAAAATATTACAAACGATGGATTCAGCTGGGTTAGAGGTAAGCCTCCCGCAAAACCAAATTGGTTTGCAAATAAGTGTATTCCGCTAAGTTCGTGCAATTTGGTCTCAAGTAGAACATTAGTTTGACGGGAACTCGGGGACTGCGCTTACCTGAGGAGCCCCAAGAAGGGCGAAACCGATCGTGGGCTGTCGAAGTGTTTTCAGCAGCCTTATGTGTGTTGCACTGCGTCTAAACATTCATCGGACTACCTTGAAGTTTTCCTTCTGGAATACCCCACCCCATCTATTTTGACCTTGTTGCCTAAAAAATACGTATTCCACTTGCATTCGGAACTTCGCCATTAAAGGATAACAGTCAGAATTTTCCATATTGCATTATGTTTGCACATAGGAAATTACGTAAATCTGGGAGATCAACAACCGTCCGTGCGCATAAGACCGGTGGATATAACAGTCAGATCATCGTCCTACAAGCACATTTGAAACATTTGGTTCGTAACCAAACCATAATACACTGCGTCAGTTTAGCACTGGTAAAGGTCATGCTAATAAGATTGCTCATACCGAATCATAAAAACTAAGAGGAGGAGACGATATCTGTATTTCTTCTGCCATGGTTCATTATTTCTTATGTCACTTCATTCAGTCCTGTGTGCACTGAGCCTCCTTTACTTCCCATGCATATTTCTCACACTGTTTCCCCTACCGATTCTTCACACCAGCATCAGCTAGTTTTACTGGCCGGTGTCGCACAAATTCTAGCCAAATGTTACCAACTAGATAGAGGTTGCAGAATGCTCACTGTCTACTTGTAGGGCTTAGGTTGGACACGACGAAGTGGCAATTCAGTTACATCCACAAATTGCCCGAGTCGGTGATATTTCCCTACTCTATCGGGTGTACGTCCCGTTTCCGACAAATGGATGAATCCCTTGTTTTGATCAATACACTAGTTAAAGGAAACCGTCGATCTTCTGACTTCTAGGTTTAGACTGTTTAACGGGAGGATTTGAGAATCCAACCAAGTCCCTAAGACCCAAATTTCGACACAACGTACCTATTTGAGCTGCTGGATACACCGCACAAACCATCCCGTAGTTTGGGTTGGATATTGATGGGGAAAGAACACGTCAGGAACTTTGTGGTTTGCGGCTCAGGGCTACGATAACCAAGAGCGGACTGACCGGATCACGAACGATAGGTACATACACTTATGTCGTCAAGATCCAAGGGGTTATTTGGTAGATCAAAACCACACAATTGTGGTTTGAAGCTGGGTCAGCGGATACGTACTGATCATCCTTAGGATTGGAGCAGTCAGGTTATGTGTGCGTTACCAAAGTCTCTGCCCACTACCGAATTTTGTGAATTTTGGCTTTGTGAATTGGCTGACAGTGGTCAAATAAAATGTCTGTGTTTCTGATTGAGGCGTGCGGAGCAAACTGAATCATCCAGTCTTTTGGATCGCAAAACATGGGAAGCATACATGTGTTTTGTGTTCTGCAGCGCACGCTCCTCACCTCGCCTTAATTAACAGATGTTGTGCTAGCAGCCAGTCTGATCATCTGGGTCTTTAAGGCATTTCAAATGTCTGAGCTTGACATTGGCAACGTTGGAAACTGCACAATGGTTAGAATTCTGATAAACTACATGAATTGATTTAGCACTTCGCTCGCGTTAAAGAACCTGCACAGTTGACAAGCTGGTACCGTTTTTTGGATTCGTGTACATTGCGATTGATCAAAAACCTTATCTATGAAAGATACTAGGACGATGTTCTTCTGCAGTAGTATTAAAGTCGGTGGCTTTAGGGGTTTTATCAAAACACATATTTCCGGCTCTGTTTATCAGCTAGCTTACAACGCTTCATTTTGTGTTTAAAAGATGGCATGAACAGTAAGCCATAAATCGTCCAGAGTGAGACGGGTTACAACAAGAGGTCAAATTAAAGGACGATTCGTTGTTTCTGACAGAATAGTTTGCACTTTCACATTCAGAGGTAGAGCTTATATCATTTTAAGTGTTCAGCAAATGTATCAAGTAATCTCAAAAAGGTTGCCAACATATCTTTACCAAATAGGTGAACTATGATTAATCACCGGTTTCTTCAGGAGCTAATAACCATTTATTGGATAATTTCATCGCAGAAATACTTAGAAATCCAATCGAAAGGATACAGTGGTGCAGGTGGCTTGGCAAAAAAGTGAATTAAGAAGCTAAAAAGCTACACATTAATTTATAAGGGCAGACCACTCATGGTTGCTTTACATGTTCACTTTGTCATAAGACCACACAGCGGTACTAGATGGTAAGGAACATCACACGGCACCTTTGATCGTTTTGTTTGAGGAGTAAGGATAGTGAATTCTGGTGTCCACTTCATACTCATGCATCTGCTTATTTATTTCCCCTTCGGATTTTTCAAACAGGAATCTGCTTTGACTGATTAACAAAGCCTGTCGTTCCTCTGCGTTTGTTACTCTTGGTCTTCGATACTGGAATCAATTTCCCTCAATTAGCAGTTGATTATTGGGTTACCAGGATTCTCTGTGATGATAAAGTTTTGTTACTGGTTGGGTTATGTTCATGACAATATACGCAAAGCCCATTCTTTTGATTCTTCTTTGTGACATAACTGTTACTGTTTCGTCACTTTTTCTAGCTCAGCTTTGGAACGTTCAAAATGAAGTTTTCGTTCTCAGGTATACGGTATTGCGATATGTTTGCTTTCGAGTAAAGCCTGGATGCATTTCTTGTTTTTCATTGGATGGTCGCCAAGGTAATTGATTATTTGGTCCTTGTCCTGCTCTTGTGAATTCGTTTTCATCCAAAAGGCCAAGAATAGTAATTTGTTGTTGTTCTCCACATTTCCTATACAGTAAATATTCTCACATATAGCACTAGTCATGTGGTTGGTCATTTTACAATACAACATGACCCAACTCTTCCGAGATGACGGCTTTCCATGGATTTGATCCCGATCATCATGAACAATCGATAACCTATTGGCGAATCATCCCCCTGAGAACTGATTTTCGCTGGATCAGCCTTGTTCCCTAAAATTACAATTTGTAGATCACCGAGGCTCATATTTGTAGTTTAGATACGGGTGTAGCAATGATAAAACTACCTACCGCAGTTCTGAAGCATTCCTTCCAATATCCATGTGCTCTTTGTTGTTTGCACGTGGCGCGATGAGTCGTTCTCTAAGCTCATCATTATTTGCACTTATTTGCCAAATGATGTGGATCAAGTTCCCAGAACTCGGTTGTTGCAGAACGATGGATACTGTGCTACACTGTAGTCCCGTCCAGTTCAGCTCAACTCAACCTTTCAAACATGAATCGTGTACAGGTGAATTGTGTGCCCAGAAAATCTGGACGCACCTAGTCATTCAAGATAATCATTGGATTCACTTCTGCCTTTGAGTGCTCTCAGTGCACGGTTGATCTCCAACTGAAAATAGGGTACAGTAGTTTCTTGAACAAAATGTTGCTAAAAAATTCCTCAACAGCTCACGACCGCTTTCACGCCTTTTGGGGCCCGAGAGATCCAACCTTCAAAACCGAATCGATGTGCAAATGAATGTTTTTGGTAAATGTAGTGCAATTCGGATTCAAGCCGAACATATGTTTGACGGAAACTCTTGGACTGCGCCTACTCGTCGAGCCGGAAAATGGGCGAAGCCGTCGATGGGTTCCCAGCAACCTTAGGAGTAGTTTTCTTCAAAAAATATACTGCGATATCTCGAGTACCGTACCAACCGAAAAAAGAAGTAACCTTTTTGCAGCACATCTAGATGAAGAATACCATAAGCGGGAGATCCAGCTGATATTCAGTTGAGTTTCCAATTATGACCAAACTAGTTTGCAGATGAGCTTACTTCGAAAAGGTTGTTTTTACTTTTCTAGTAGATACAGGTCCAACAGAACATAGGTACGTTGGTTTCGCCACCACAACATCGCTATATTAATAGGACAGGTTCAGGAAATGGGTCAAGTAGAATTCATAAGCAAGAAGCATGGAAGGAAGCAATGTAAAGCATTGTAGCAGAGTCCAGTTCTTCTATCATAAAGTGATCCATTGATTTGTGGCAGTTTTGCCATGAGCAAATCTCAGCCACTTACTACAATCTTTTTTTTCGGAACTCATACTTTTCAAGTTGTAAAAACTGGAATCTTCTACGTATAGTTGCGTTACTAAGGTGAATATTTAGCCCAAAAGAACTCACGACAAAAGCTTATCCGTGTGGATGTTTCCTCGTCCTGGTGTATAAGAGATTAACAATCCAGGTCATCTCTTTCAGTTACATACTGGAGCAATTTACCGAAATGACTTGGACGTTCCGTTTACTTTTCCATTAATTCGTTTTCTCTCCAACCGCATGGCGCTATTTTCCTGCTAGCGAATGGCAGCCCACGTACCGAATCACTGTTAAGATACTGACTACCTTGTCAAACTTAATGCTTAGGTGTAGCAGCAACCACTTTAAAGTTTCTGAAGCGTGCATGATATATATATATATATATATATATATATATATATATATATATATATATATATATATATATATATATATATATATATATATATATATATATATATATATATATATATATATATATATATATATATATATATATATATATATATATATATATATATATATATATATATATATATATATATATATATATATATATATATATATATATATATATATATATATATATATATATATATATATATATATATATATATATATATATATATATATAACTTGTTGGAGCTAACGTTCACTGTAAGTAACAAGGACATTACACAAAAGTGTACGGTATTTGACGAAATTTACTCATTTGCAAATCATATTGATCTTAACGAGTGACTCAACTGAGTATTTTGTTTGGGCTCTTCTTCAAATAAAAGTGTTGCACAAAGGCTAAAACAAGCAAAACTGGTAGTGATCTGTTGAGGTTTTGAGCAACTCTGTAAATAGTATTATTTCTGAAGAATATGGTGCGATACTCCAGTGGCTGCTCCAACTGAAAGGCGGTCCTTGTGTAGCGCACTCGGCCAAACATTATCACAACCTAGAGGTTTACTTGTGCACATGCGTTTACTTCGTGGACTGCGTACAATGTTCAAATAGAACATATGGTTGATGCAAGCTCAGAGAACACCCCTACTTTGTGAGCTCCAAGAAGAGTGCAACCATTAGCAGGCTGTTGAACAGTTTTCAGCAACCAAACGAATAGTAAGTTGCTTCATCACGTTTAGTGCTTTCCAACTTCCCCCAAAAGACTTTGTACGTTATGCTTAGGAACAAATTTACGAGGGAAACAAAATGGTGTGAAATTTACCCATAATGAGACAAACCCGTTTGTCAGTCCATTTGCTGTTTTTGATGACTCAGTATACTTTGAATATGAGGCCGAAAAATGGAGCATTGATCACACGGAGTTTGGTGCCATAGCAAAATGTTAACTTCATGCTCATTCTCCCATGCAGGGTAGTGAACATATACTGAGTGTTTTTGGACTCCTTAAATACACCAACTTTCCGGGTTTTTGCAACTTTTTGGCCTTGCAATATAACCCATGCTTGATGGATTTTTCGAGTACTGAGTGCGTGGACGCAACTCTTACAGCCATGCGCGAGAAATTTGAAATATGTCCTCTGGTGCGTAATGGCCATATACAGAAGGTGTTACTAGCCATCTAAGAACCAGAGAACGTCGACAGAATGACTGGAAATGAAAGCATACCATGCATCTTCTAAAATAGACTAAGGAGAGCAACAAACGCGCCAAACTACCAAGGAATTCAGTCTCTCAGCAATGATCGAAATCGCTACAGGACCAACACGGCAACCAGTCTGAAAAATGCATCAAACGTCGGTGAGTGTATGAAGTTATCATCCTTCTGAGGCAAATCACTGGAAAACAGCTACCTGCTCAGTCCAGTCTACTACCTAGAACCGATAAAATCGGTTCCTACAGCCACGGGAAAATTTCCCAAACTCACAGTCGGATTTCCGGTGCAGAACTTTCCACTCATCCAAATATTAGTAAATATGGATTATCTGTAGTTCGCATTTCTTTTAGTTTTCCAAGTAAATAGGTACGTCGTCCAGGACACAGCTAACACAACAGAGCACAAGTCAACCTTTCATTAGTTTTGGAATCGCGTTGAGAGTACACACAACATATGTCATTATTTTGGCGCAATCAGTATGTGAGTCGTTAGATCCTATGTCTGCGCCACTCTGTCAACTCAGATGTTATTCCAATCATTTCATCCGGTCTTTGCCTGAGCTGTGTTCGCTTACTACTCGAAGCTCTTTTATCATCCTAGTTAGTTGTGCCCCACGTAAAATGTGCACCACTACTTCTGTCATCTCCTTTATAGCCCGAGTTATCACAGCTTGGCTCCAAATCATTTGTCGGTCCACCTAACCTACAACATGTTGCAACGCTGTTCACTCCAGCTGGGTCAATGATACACGTAAGGGGTTCACTGGACATAGGCGTTCAAAATCATTATACACACCAACCTAGCTTTACTTACACTTCTGTTACACACAGCGGTGTAGTCCTACGACATGGGAAGAGCAACTGCTTGTGCACAAAACACTCCTGTGTAACGCAAGACCGACTTAGCATCAACTACCGCACACCTATTAAGACGTTAGTTTGATTATCGCTTGATAACCTTGGTGCAACATGCCAATAACTGCACAACCAAAGCTAGTCACAGTAAGTCAGCAATTAAGATGCACATATTGACGGTAGCGTCACATACCCTCAGGTAATCCGTCACTCTGGGGCAAGCAAAAAAAACAGATAACTGACTTCTGTGACACAAGAAATCGCGGAGTCAGGTGGGGGGTGCAACAGGTCTCCACACTATCGCTGTTATTACTCATTTTCTGGTAGGTCTGGCGGTTGAATTGTTGGAACGGCCCCGGACCGCCTACTCCGACCTTACTCATCTGCTGGCAATAAAAATACTGTTGGGTGAACTCTGCGTGCACCAACCGATTTCATACGCTTTAGGATAATTAGATTGTCCAACCAATTTTTATTCAGTTTATCTGAAAGACTTGTTTTTCCTGTCATACCTGATAATTCAGATGTACCAAGCATGTGTTGGTAAATTGGTGACAGCTAGCTCACTGAATTTAGTTAGGTGTCTGAAAACTGAAACCGAGAACGGGGATCAGCCTGAACTACTGGCAAGTTCCAATTGAAAGGGTGCTTGAAACCACGGTATCGTCTAGGGTACGGATTAACCTGCGGAATCAACAGGATAGCTGTTATAACGCGAGGAATGTAGAAACGGCGTTTACAGGTCAGGAAAGTGTGCACAAGTAATAAAGCCAATCATATTGTCGATAAAGCGAATGATGATGGAATGCTATGTGGTCCATAAATCATGATTTGATTTAAAAACAAAATTTTTTCAGCTCGTTCCAATCTTTTATCGCACTTTTCCTCTCTTGGACAGTGTGTTTTCTACAATGCTCAGCGAAGTCACCGCAGTGTGCTGTAAAATAATAGCGTATGCAACAAGTGTTTGTTTACTTTCACGCAATGACGCCTCATGGCTACTGACATGCAGAGCGTAGGCATTTTGTGACACTGGGTGTTTATTTTTATTTTGTTTCGTATGCAAACCGTTGCCATGGTGGCGATAAGAAGCGCATAGTTGCTTCATTGTAGCCTTCATCCTATCCACACATCGGTTATCTGATTAAACTTCATATGTCCAATATAGAAGGGGTACACTCTAGAGATCTGCATGAATTAAGTGCCCATTCAACTATGGGTGCGGCTTACGAGTCATTGTATAAAAGATATGCAATGAATTGAGTAGTTTCGTCATGCAATTGGTTAATTGAAAGAATTCTATCAGAACACACGCCAACACTTTTGAACTTCGTTTTCCCCACGCATTTGCTGCGTCAGAATCTGTGGTTCCAGTTCGTGGTTGGCTCACAGACTAGCAGGCAACCTCGTGGAGAACTATAGATCAGAAAGGCAGCTAAACACCACAAACGCATGGTCACCTCAAGTGGTCCGCAAAAGTCCTCAGAAATCAACCGGATGCCCATAAATTGTGATCTGAGTTCACTATATCACCACAATGCTTCATTCAGTTTTACGATAGAAAGGGGAGTCAAGAATCAGCGCCATTGAAGACCGCTCATGGAGCCAGGAGTATAATCAACTTTATAGGTCACATAGCTGAGGGTAAAAACAGTTGCCGGTACAGATAAAACCGGTCCAATTGCGTGTTTGGATTAATTACCTAGAAATTACCTGGTTTGGAAACACTTACCGTTCCAATAAAAGCTTCTCAAGAGCGGGTAATCAAGGGAAGTAAAACAAAACATTTGTATTTTCCTGTTTAACAACTTGTTCTTCCGTCCAAACGAATTACGGAATGATCAAGTGTGAAACATATCGTGACTAGGTGACAGTGCAACTGATTGCCGCTTCCTGAATAGTCTGATGAAGGTGAGTATTTGTGACAAGATTATCGTTGTTCCCAAAACACGGAATCTATTAGCATTTTATTTTATCATTAAGGCGTGGCGCAAAATTATCGTATTTTTGACACTGTCATCGGACGAGATAAATGTTCCTGGTTCGAGAAGCAATCTTCTGTTTTGCTGTCAAATAGTGCACAAGGGTGAAGGAAGGCTTACGATTCTCACCTACTTTGAGAGAATACGATTACATTAAAACGTCAACGTCAATAAGATAACGGAGACGATTTGGTTAGGAAATTTTTATTGTTTCCATGACAAAATGAACTATTTCTGGACGTTTTGATCAGTCTCACGTTATACTTTCGGTTAATGTGGGTGTAGCGAATTGTCAAGCTGGTATCGCCCAACCGTATTTTTGGCTATTCAGAGTCGAGCACAACTTTCACTGGGCCGGTTGTGATATCCGTTGGTCGAATGTCCCGATTTCACATCTCACCATGGCCACTGATGTTCCTGATGATAAACTGCACCTTGCACAAAGCTTGAGTCCAATGTCTCTTTTCAGTGCTACAAGCTAATTAGAATAATGACGCTAAGACAGAATGTAAACTGTTCAGGTGAGATTGCTGTGGATAGTGGTTCGTTGAAAACTTCAGTCAATTTGTTTTTATGGTACCCAGTCAGATAACGGATTAATCAGGTTGAAAATCTCTCACTTTAGGTCATAGCGTTCCCCAGCGTAACAATACAAAAGTTGTTTATCAGTAGCAACAACCGGCTAAATGTTACACATCTAGGGGAAAACATTCATTAATATACGATCAGAAGAAGACTTCGATTGAACTGGCAAGATGATGTGATGATTAATGAAGTTCGGGATAATATAAGCTAACTGGAGAATGCTGCTGAACAAACAAGTCATAAGTAGATGGATCACTGATTGAGTTTTGTCAATAGGTAAGTCAAAATTTTCACTAATAAAGTCTTTGCTCGTGAATGCAAATGAGTCTTGACAGTATTACATACCGGTCCAAGAAAAAGTTAAAGCTGGATAGGTTGCTTTGGCGTGCGCTCCTCAACTACACCTGCACCGCGCAAATTCACAGACCTTTCTAACCGGATCAGCAGCCGACCAAGGCCGATTAGCAGTTCTTGGTCTCAAGAGCAAGAGCGTACAACTGTGGATCGGGTGATCACGTGGTCTATGTGCGCCCACCTGGTGGGTCATAATGAACGCAACCATATTTGTGTCGCTCAGCGTTTCGAGATTCGACCAACACTCCACGTGAAGTGTCAGAAAAAATCAAACTAATAAATACCAGTGGTCACCAGTGATCAAATCCTTTACCTGGGTTAACATCTGCTTAAGTTAAAGCAGAAAATTTAATCAAAATTTTGGAAGACCAAGGATCGTCCATGCACACCGCATCGTGTATTCAACAATCTGCAGCTGCGAGCCGAACTCCCAGCCTTTTGTTTTTACGTGGGACGGAGCCGATCTTGTGTTCGCTAGGCAGTCATCTACGGATTATCAATTTTTACGCTTGCGCGTGCCCTCAACTTCAAATACTATTCTGATTAACAATGGCATCAGTTATCGCCAAATGGTATACCTAATCTTCTTGACATCGTCCCGTATATAAAAGTCAGACAGTACATTGCCCCCGTCCATGATTGAGTCCCAGTGGCCCGACACACCAAACGATATTTCGAACATGTACCTTACAGTATGCCGAGAAGAAATTCGGGTAACAGGTTGGAAGAGATATATATGATCGTTGTGTAAAATCCGGTGTCGGCACAAACGATGTAAAAGAAGGGAGTGACGAAAACTAAATATGCAGCTATGCTATAATCAACAAACATATATGAGCGGTTAGGCAATGCCCTACCGACCGACCAGGACAGATTTTTCCTTTAAAAGGGCCGAATCTATAGTCTGTCCAAAAATGGCAAGTTCACCAGGATCTGGAGTTGCACCCAACAATTCCAACTATGGATAATAGAGATTAAGTGTAGTAATTCCTCGCAGTTTATTGGCTTGGACTGTCTTTGGGACAAACCAGTCGCTTCAGAACTTGTGATACTACCGCGGGTTGCGTAGGAAGAGAATGAAGCACTCAAAAGCGTGATCTGGGAACATGCATTAAAATCGGTCATGGTTTCACACTTCTATTCACTGACCGTTAGTTACACTGCGTTGATTTGAATGATAAATTTGTGTTAATGTA
Source organism: Opisthorchis viverrini (assembly GCF_000715545.1). Lineage (NCBI taxonomy): Eukaryota > Metazoa > Platyhelminthes > Trematoda > Opisthorchiida > Opisthorchiidae > Opisthorchis > Opisthorchis viverrini. The sequence continues at coordinate 610,434 of NW_008751748.1, forward strand.
TTTCGGCCGCCTCTTACTACTGCGAGCCAAATGCATTGCAGCAGGTATCACTGATTCGTAACATAATGGGTGAAATGTTGTTCAAGCCACATCTGCCTACAATCATAGGCTTACCATATAATAAATCGATATCACAAATTTCGAAGCATGGAAATATCTCAGTGCATGATTTGCCAAAAAAAGCCTTCTTTGATCACTGCTGGAGCCGTAAGTCAGACTGCAGAATGTAATGACCTTCTTTAGAAGAAGGAGAAGTTGCTTTAAACACAAATTATCAGGTTTGAGATAAGACTATCTTGAAGTTTTTCCCTTAAACCGTCACCATTTGCAGGTGCTGTTGGAATATCATGTCAGCAACACAGTTTCCAGTTTGCAATTTGTCGAGCGTGAAGGCGCCGATTTTTATAAGTTTTTCGCCAGTGGGTATTTCTTCATAATTTATTCCCCAGCTATGCTACAACTGCTGTTTTGGATGTTAGAAACCTGTTGTAGTTCACGAAGTTTGCGTCAGTAACACATCGGTCTGTCGGAACTGCTCACACTGGACTAAGTAAATTAATTACTTAGAATCACATTATATTCATGTTGGTCCAGATTATAGCTTGAACATAAGTTGTTTGAAGACAGAACTCCTTGGTGGTCTTCCTGAATGTCAAATAAGGCAAAGAGCAAAACAACTACTGTGTTTATTTTTAAGCAGATTTTGTGCAAAGTCCGCTTCCGTTCGAAATGAAATACACTTTCTCTTTGATTGTTTACCCCAGAAGCGGTACCTTCATCCGCCCAGACACCTTCTACCGCATTCTTTTTAAAGCCTATTAGGAGGCATGGAACAAAAGGAAAGAAAAGCGACTCCGTTTGACCAATTTAGTTCATTTTCAGCCTTTTTTTGGTCAATCGCGTGCACTTCCTATGGATGCTTATAGATATGTCCACAATTTTTTGACTATCCAGTATAACAAAGCACCGATAGATATGCTTTACTAAGCGTCAAATGCAAGAAGAATTACAAACGTGAATCCAGTTTGCGTGCTGATGTGATCAAGTGAGGGCGCTTACACAAACAGATAAGGATAAAGTTGACTGGTAATGTGTTGAAATATTGGTAGCTCGGGTGAATTGATTGGTTGTTGATCAGGTGGCTGTTGATCTGTTCGCCGAGCTTGGTAATCGGCTTGCAGACGTTTCGTCACCATACGAGGAGACATCATCAGTGCGCAGTTGGGTGGGCGAACTGGGTGCGCACTGATGATGTCTCCTCGTATGGTGACGAAACGTCTGCAAGCCGATTACCAAGCTCGGCGAACAGATCAACAGCCACCTGATCAACAACCAATAGGATAAAACTGAATAGCCTCGGGTATATCAGATCAGTTCCTCTTCTCTGTACCACGTTAAAAGTGCTTTTTAACATCTGAGCACAACCAAACATTAAAGCAGCCGGACAAAGGACCTGGTACTGTGGTAATAAACTCAGCTGAATATTTATGAAAAATCGAATAACCCTCTCTGACGGATATCGCCTTGTCTAGGCCTCCTGACGAACAGAACCAGGAAGTGTCCGTGAAACTAAGTGCAACGACTGTGCTAAGGTCTACATAAGACATGGCCAGGGACCTTTACGCTGGAATCGAAGAGCACGGGATAACACTAAACAGGCTGTCGAGAAACGCATATGAATACCGAGCGTTACTGAAAGACTCAGCAATGACGGAACATGCACTGAAACACGAGACACAAAATAGACTCAGAAAATGTCGAAGTTTTGAGGAGGGGACTACGCTCCACGCCACAGAGGCTGATGACCTAGGTTGTGGAAATCGCCAGGTATCCGAGTATAAACAGAATAGACGCTGTAGAACTGGCAAGCGTGTGGAGAACGGATTTAGGTCAGTCAAGCTGACACGCGGTGGTGGTGTGTGGATTTCTAGAAAGAAGACCGATCAGCAGAAGTAGCTTAGATCTGAAAGTTAGTTAATCTCACACACGCAAGCACACCAATCCCGCACCACAACCTATCTTAGCACTGATAGGCCCACACAATCCAACGAAATTTACCGGTAGCACCTAATGTGAGTCATCAGGTAGGACATGTTGAATCGGAAGACCAAGGAATCAACCCACTAACGGTAAAATTCAGGCAACCACACTAATTCACAGGACCCTTTAACTGGCGCTCAACACTGATCTAGTGTGCTAATCTGAAGAGCTCTTGCAGACTGATTTTCCGTCTGCGTTAAAACCAGGCCGAATTGATGGCCAGCTAACTGGGCCTGATGAAGCCTTTGTGTCAAACACTGTCCATTTTAAAACCACTGATTGTTTACCAAGCAGTTCTGAAGCGACAAACCCAAAGATGTCTCAAAGGTCTTGGTTCACTGTGCACAAAAGCGACCACAATGTGCCGGAGGACCATTTCTATGCTCTGACCTGGTGGTTGGATGAGAAAAGAAAGGTGAATATTTAAAGGAGATGAATACAATGTCTTATTGCATCAGGTATAGGATGATTTTCCCAACTTACGATTGTGCGCTGGCATCCAAGTTGCATTTTCTTTGTCCAGCCAATGGAAAGATGTGCAATATAGTTATTCAGCTGCAAATTTCTACAGATTCTGTTCTACTTCGTAATCGGTCAACAAAAAATGAGATGATGAGAATTAATTACGTCGTATGAATGTGCTACGAGTTAATTTGACACACCAGGAATGCAATTCATTCGGATTCACTTATGTACTCCATCAGAAACGTGGAGGTTATGCCAAGTGAGGACAGCGTTGGTAAAATGACTGGGAAGTAGAAAAAAGTCCAGAATACTTCGCTCATTTCGACGTTTTTCCCGTTGGAAGGAGAATGTGCTAATTTTTGCCTATCTTTTACGATTGGGTGAAAGAAACTGTTGGCATTGTTTTTATGGAAGAATGAATGTTTCTCGTCACAAGGAAGAAGGCGATAAAGAGGTGTAGGGAGAGTGAACGCCTGACGACGCAAGCGGAACACTGAGCCTTTTGAAACGCTTTGTGCTTGAACCTAGTCTGGTGTCTGAAGGGTTGACCGAGGGTATCACAGCACATATTTCTACTTTAGTGGTCCATATGGTCAAGATGAAACAAAGGAGGTAAATAAATTATTGTGCAGAACCGATGTTGTATAGCCTGTCAGATTTATCCACCATTTTTGCGTGGCAGATTAAGAGAACCATGGGTTGTTGCCGTTCGCCTTAAGCCTTACCACACAGTAACGGCGTTTGAAGTAGATTTTGGGATTCTAAACTAAATATTGTGCAGATGCTGGCTTCATATGACTTTCATTAGGTAGTTTTGATAAGAGACGTGTGCAGACATTTTGGAACAGGTGGACTGGTTCCACCAGCCACCATACGGGTCTATCAGGTCCTTCCATTTTTATGCAGCAAAATTCAATTCGGGACCCATAGAGTAGGGTGCATCTAAGTACTTCCTCAGGCTTTCAGACGAAATGGAGCCACTGAACCAGTCGTCGACGAAATCTTTTCACGCTAGTTACATCATAATTGAGTTGCCTAATTACCAAACATTTGGAACATCGGTTACACCTATGAAATGTGATTAACTGAACTGTGATCACGTGGGATGCTTAATTGTCTTAATAGGCTGAGTGATGAGGGAATCTGGCTAGTTCTAATAACTACCTGGGCAACTGTAAATTTGGTAGCAGCACTCGAAGATTTCACCCGCGGACTATCGCAATTAAACGAATGCTGCTGCAGATATGCGAATCATTTTATTAAGTTTCGGTTTCCGATCATCAACAGTTTTTGAATTCCGTCTGTAAACGAGTTAGCTAAGTTAATCGATCAAATGACAATTATGATTAACCTAGATTGGAACCATATCGTTTTTAGAAATTGGTTTTGGAAATCAGTTTGAATGTCATGAGAAGATTGAACAGTCTAAGAAGTATTTTGCCTTCAACAAGAGAGTTTGAATCGAAAGTCTGGTGGCTAGTTAGTTTTTGCGGGGAATCATTTGGTATGTGCATTTCTGCAATGTAGTAGGAGGTAGGTATCCGTACCGGTTTTTTTTTACTGCCTCAGATCAACCTATTATCAAGCTGGGTAGTTGACACTATATGTCATTTTGCGTTTTGGAACAGCATCTCTGCATCTCACACCTTTTGAACCTGACGGAATAAGACCGAAGGTTAACATATGAGTGGGTTCTAAAACCAGCTGTACGCATTACCGATGGACTGTGAGTGCTAGGGGCGAGGAGTAAAATTTTTTACTGCTCAGATCAACCTATTATCAAGCTGGGTAGTTGACACTATATGTCATTTTGCGTTTTGGAACAGCATCTCTGCATCTCACACCTTTTGAACCTGACGGAATAAGACCGAAGGTTAACATATGAGTGGGTTCTAAAACCAGCTGTACGCATTACCGATGGACTGTGAGTGCTAGGGGCGAGGAGTAAAAGTATGGAGTAGTGGATGGGCTGCTGGCCCACACCTCCCGCGAGTCATACCAAGGTCAGACTTATATAGTTAATTCGGACGAAATATGACGCAGCAAGGTCCGGGTAATGACAGCCGCAGAATATCAACCACAGCCTCCTCAGCGATATGGAAGTATTGGGAGGGTGCTGAGCGGTATGCTTCACATTCAGGACACTGATTTCACTGAGCTCCAAGGTTTAGCTTTTCACTGCTAACTCTTGCGCTCTTATAGTGTTGTATGGTACTGACACTGTAAGCTATACACGCAAGCCTGCTATCCTGTTGTTAAGTGCGACGTCTGAAGGGAATTATTTACTTAGGCTTGTATATATTCCAGGAGGCTCTGCAATCCTGTAAGACAATGCTAAATTTAGAGCACAAAAAGGCCCAAAAGCAGTTAATCTACCCATAGGTATTGAGCGCAACAGATGAAAGCTTGCCACAAAAGTACACGAGCACATCTATTACTCCGAGTGATTTGTTCCGTGACACACGTTTCGCATTCTTTCAGGTCTTTGTCAGACTACGTGGCACGAAACTAATTTACAGGGCAGATGTCAAACACTTGAATCACTATTCTCATTCCAAAACGAAATTCCTGTTACTGATTAGTCAAGAACAATACATAGTGTGTATAAGACAAATGAACCACATTATATCCTCTAATACAATGCCAGCCGGTTCAGCCAGCATCATAACCTTCACTGCCGATAACAATACTAGATGAGACCCGCAGTGCTTAATTGCCGACAAGCACATTAATCTATTTGAGTAGAACCTCATAATAAAGGCAATAATAAGATAAGATAATAACATTTAACCTCAGAATAAATAAGTGGAGAAGAGAGGGGACCTGAGGCTAACCTAAACAAACATCCCAGGTGTTACCACTCCAGCAGTCAGCCAGACAATTTGGATAAAGACCAACAGCATGAATGTCACAGATATTGGCTAGCCGCCACATCGTCCAGAGTCTCCAGTCGAGGACGGGTGGGACCACGGGGGCCCTAAAATGGAAGGCGAGCACCACAACCAGCACCCAAAATTTCCAAGAAATACTGTGTTCTATTCTACCTATGAAAAAACCGTCAATCTCTAGGTTTCCACCACTCCAAATTACGCAGGAAAATAGCAGTCCTGAAATTGGCAAGTAGTTCAACCAGCTCGGCATTCAGAGAAGGATGCATTCAGTCCAAAAGCAGTGNTTCTGTTGCCCACCAAATCCTAGCGAGGCAATTGTGTTTTTTGTGTGTAGCCGTGAAATGAAATTTCTATCTCTATTAGCTTTTTTGGTGGTTATTATTGCCAAACGCACACAGAACAGAACGTTGGTAGACTAACTGTACGCTGTTCTGTGACTCAGCGTCGAGTCCGTACAGTGCAGTTATGTGTGCACAACTGTCAACAGAAATGTAACGTTTGAAGTGGATCAAAGTGGTAACCACTAGGGTTCAGTTTGCCTTGAATGCTATTTTCTAACAACGGCACACCCTTGGTTACATTTAGCCACATACACTGCTTTGTGAACTGTTTGCTTGCCTTTGAGGGCTACAGTTGTTACTAGTGCATTTGAGTTGCTAACACATCGCCCAAAGTAGCTCAGTTACAAATCTATGTTACAGAAGGAAGTTTGTTAAAACATTGAGAATGAATTGACTACACCTTCTGGGCTTTTACATATGCCATTCATTGGCGAACCTGATAGCCAGGATCAGAAACACATTTCAGGAGTATCAACATGGGAACGATATATACTGGTTCCAACACAGCCAAGCAACCTGTCAATTGGTCAGCTATTTCTGTGATTTTGAACGTATCCAAGAAGCCACACAATGAGACTGAAAGTGCACGCGTTCGAACGTTCAAAAATTTCAGTAGTTTGTAGTCCTCTATAAATTTGCTCTTTTTGTTGATTCAATATTAGGTCTTCTCGTTTGACTGAAAACCAGGAATACTCCCAGGACATGAATATAGCGTCGATCTACTGAGCTGGTTCTGTGAAGGGATCCGTTTATCGACACAGTGAAAGGCTAAATTCAGATGAGGGATCAAGTTCCATTTTGTGTTGTGCAATTGGTGTTTGTTGTCTCATGTAGGTCACCAGAGTTTCAAAATACGATGATGAGCCGGAATAAACACAGGAGTGGTAAGATGTATCAATCACATGAAATCAACTGTGTAGCCATGATCAAAACATCCCTCTGTCAACTTTTCGTGTGGTGTCGGTAGACAGATAAGAGGGACGATGATTTCGCCCGTCACATCATCTTTTTAGAATTTCAGCTTGAAGTTAGAGAGATTTAAGCTTGAGTGATGGTTTAACACGGAAAGAAGCGGGTCTAACAAAAGAACATGCATGGCTCAGGAATTTCCGCTGTTTACGCTCCTGTTGCTTCAACTTCCTGGTGTTTACATAATTTTTCGTACAGGATAACTTGGTGCTAGACTTTCTGGACATTTTGAGCGTCTACCATCCAGTAAGCAGAAGAATAACTCCAAATGACTCAGTAATACCGATGTTTTATTGATCCTCGCCTGTACAGTATCTATCAAGTGATCCCAATTGACACAAAGTGGAAGCTGATCGTCCGCTTACTCATAAGTAGTTGAAGGTTTAGGAAGAACTTTAGTATCACGATGGCCATCCTCAAGATTCATACCACCGGCATTTTGACCGTTTCCAATTTTGAGGTAGTGCTTCCTGTGCACCTTAGCGCAAAACAGAGTCCCAATTCGAGAGGAGTAAGACAACCTTCTTAGCCACTGAAGGAGGTTAGCGGTATAAATTCAGGATCGTCAAATGTAAATATTCCTAAAACGTATGAAGGCATGCAAGGCTAAACGTTGTTTTAGGCAACGTAAGCCTATATTTTCTCGTACAAGCGCTTCTTACACAAATTATTTCCTCCCCCTATGTTTTTGATGTATGCTTCGTTTTGGACAGACTTGACAACTACAGCAACTAAAAATTTGAAAAAAAACACGGTAAATCAATGAATTTACTCTTCTTCTGTGCTGTGTCCAGCAAAATCAGTCAAACACTAGATGACCGAGTGGTCATTCCCCTTGTGTTTGATAGGACCTAGTTTGAGGTAGCACACTTCCGCAGGGCAACTGAATTCGCATCCCGTGAAGTCCATTCATTAGCCTTATAAGATACTCCCATTCACATTCAAGTGGTACGACAGTGGTATCAGATATCGGACCGAAAACCGAGCATCATCCTGAGGTCTGAAGTTTACTTTCCGGTTAGCACGGCCAATCCCTGATATCTGGTCAGGGTGGTTGGTGCTATATCACCAAACATCAAGACCGTCCTGCTTACACTTAGTAGTTATTTGTGAATAACTTTTTGACCATTTGAAAACAATAGAAAGTGGATTCCATTTGAGTAGCTACAGGACTATATTTGTTTCCCACTTCTACGACAAAATGTAACATTACGACCGAATAGTAACAACCTGAGGGTTGTTCTTCACTCAAGTTATCCATGTTACTGGTGAGCAGCCTTTTGGTTTTCCTGGTTGTTACACGCTTATTTCATTCCGCTGTCCTGTACACAATACGAAAAAATACAGTAACCCAGGCAGTTGCAAAATGTTGGCGCTGTTGAACTCATTTCACTACAGCAACATAACTTTCACATTCCTTGCCTTTTGGGAAACCTGCCACCATGTTAAATATGACCCTATTGTAAGATGAATTTTGTCGCTTTTTCATCCACTTCAGTTACTGTGGCTAGAAAACTTATGTAGCAACATAACTTGCCTTTTGGGAACCCTGCCACCATGTTAAATATGGCCCTATTGTAAGATGAATTTTGTCACTTTTTCATCAACTTCAGTTACTGTGGCTAGAAAACTTATGCCAAATCGGGCTCGACACGTTGGCTGTTAGTACCGATTCACCGCGTCGCTTGTCAGTTGCAATTATTTTGCTCATAGCCACTTAGACAATAATATTTGTAGTTCTCTCCTCTCCTACATCCCGGGTAAGCTTTACCACCTTTTTCTATGCACGCTTCAGTAAGGAATTTCAAAGTAGTAAACCACTCAAATCTGCGTAACAGTGTGTAACAACCAATGTTTATAGAGATATCTCATCTGCTGTTGAGATAATGGATGCATGGGGGTTTATGCCAACTTTATACACCCATTAAAAATCGAACTGCAAGTTTACCTATTCAGGCTGGAATGAGTCGTTGGTGCTTGTGTTTGTTCTTAGTGGAACGGATTGTAAAATGGATGACGCAGTACTAGTGTAACGGTGATACTACTGATGGGGAGGCACGCGAGTATTATGTGTTGTTCGTAGAATTTCGCTTTACGTCTATTGAAAAAGGGAGATCTGTTGCGGAATTCGTGAAGCCACTTTGTAAAATTTGCTTGGATTTGACAGACGAATGAGTGGAGTCAATGAATCTCCAGGAAAGTTCAAGAAGACTCGTTCGGGAGAAGATCGGTGTCCAGTTTTTGTAACTAAGATGCAGATTAGAGTTTTGCTTCCTGTTAAAGGGTCTATAACCGGTCAATTTGCATTTCCTAATAAATAACTCCGAAGCGAAGGCCTTCTTCCTTTAATTGGTAGCTGTGAATTCAACGCAAGGGGGTGGCTTCATGAGGCCATTCATGAGGAGCAAATGAAGCGGGCTCGATTACACTTATGATATGCTTCCGGATGCATTATAACAGCTACAAAGCCATTTTCTGAGACGGTGATGTTGCTGAGTTGAGCAACCAGATGTTTTGTAATGTAAAAGGCAACATAATAAGAGGCCAGCCAGAGTACTCTAAAGGCTTGAGCAATCAGCTACTTCTTAAGAAAAGCTTTTGATTTGAAGAAACAAATATAGCAGAACACCAAAATCATGGACATTTCGACCAAGCACGCGATTTCGAGTTTCGTTAAAATTTCTACACGAACTATGGTTATCCGCCAAACGGGGTAGTAAATGGAGAGCAAATAAAAAGAAGTGAAACTGAAAAAAACTACTTTCTAGGTGCCCACTTTATTACCCCGATATCAGTTAGTAGAGCAGCATGATGCCTGCTGTTTGGTAAAAAAAAGTAACTTTGAGGAAGGATTGTAAGTTCATCACAGTGCACTCCAAAACGACCAATTTAAGTCGGACTAATTTCATTGAGTGGCAATATCGGAAATTTTTTCTGTGACCACCTATAAGTTGGATGAAAATGAAGTGTAGTAGTGTTTTCGTGCGCATTTAAAGATTAGGGACTGTTTTATCTTTCAGATTTTGAAATAGTCACAAACTTGTTCGCCACTTGCAGCCTATAGTGCACATTCTCCCGCTAGATCTGTTTGCTTTATGCGAGTATATCAATGAAAGCCCGCAACCAGCAGATGGAAAATATATCCTTGAATTGAGGAGCGATGACCGCCGGGACCAGTCTTATCTGTATCCAACACGCACTGGTCGCACGCATTGGTTTCCTAAACGACCATTTTTTCGACAGCAGTGGTTGTTCCTGAATTTAGATCCTCGGTTTGTTCTCTCATATTGTTTACTTCTAGGATATTTATTCTCCACTTCTCGAACCTCCTTCACATTAGCGCAGTAATTCGACTGCTACAGCACTGTTTTATTTATCCTGTAGTCGGGACCACGCGCTGTTTGATGTTCGTTCGAGTTAGAGGAAAAATGCGAGGAGTACATTGTTTAATCTGAGATTGTTTACGAAGATATCGCACTAAACAGCAAGGTGGTTTGCTAACCAAACTAGTGATAAAACTAGAGAAGTAGTTTCGGTGTTTAATCAACATTCTAAATGGATTCCGCCAATTTGTGATTAAGTTTACAGTAGTATATTTAATCTGCTGTTTTACCCAAACTCGGGTCCGAAGATAGTTTATCAGGATTACTTGCCTTCTAACATTGGAACAGCTCAGGTAGCGTAGATGGTCGTTGGCTTGTTCGCTGAGCTGGGCAATTCGGTTGCAAACGTTTCATCACCAATCGAGGTGACATCATCAGTGCGTAGTTG